>NC_092087.1:3756588-3837926 GCF_045679555.1 Salvelinus alpinus
GAAGACCTAATTAGCAAGTAACTAGCTAACACCAGACACAGATGAAGACCTAGCTAGCCTATAACTAGCTAACACCAGACACATATGAAGACCTAGCTTAGCTAACACCAGACACAGATGAAGACCTAGCTAGACAGTAACTAGCTAACCCCAGACACAGATGAAGACCTAGCTAGCCTGTAACTAGCTAACACCAGACACATATGAAGACCTAGCTTAGCTAACACCAGACACAGATGAAGACCTAGCTAGACAGTAACTAGCTAACCCCAGACACAGATGAAGACCTAGCTAGCCTGTAACTAGCTAACACCAGACACATATGAAGACCTAGCTTAGCTAACACCAGACACAGATGAAGACCTAGCTAGACAGTAACTAGCTAACACCAGACACAGATGAAGACCTAGCTAGCCAGTAACTAGCTAGCACCAGACACAGATGAAGACCTAGCTAGCCAGTAACTAGCTAACACCAGACACAGATGAAGACCTAGCTAGCCAGTAACTAGCTAACACCAGACACAGATGAAGACCTAGCTAGCCAGTAACTAGCTAACACCAGACACAGATGAAGACCTAGCTATGCCTGTAACTAGCTAACACCAGACACAGATGAAGACCTAGCTATGCCAGTAACTAGCTAACACCAGACACAGATGAAGACCTAGCTAGCCAGTAACTAGCTAACACCAGACACAGATGAAGACCTAGCTATGCCAGTAACTAGCTAACACCAGACACAGATGAAGAGCCTAGCTAGCCAGTAACTAGCTAACACCAGACACAGATGAAGACCTAGCATGCCAGTACCTAGCTAACACCAGACACAGATGAAGACCTAATTAGCAAGTAACTAGCTAACACCAGACACAGATGAAGACCTAGCTAGCCTGTAACTAGCTAACACCAGACACATATGAAGACCTAGCTTAGCTAACACCAGACACAGATGAAGACCTAGCTAGACAGTAACTAGCTAACCCCAGACACAGATGAAGACCTAGCTAGCCTGTAACTAGCTAACACCAGACACATATGAAGACCTAGCTTAGCTAACACCAGACACAGATGAAGACCTAGCTAGACAGTAACTAGCTAACCCCAGACACAGATGAAGACCTAGCTAGCCTGTAACTAGCTAACACCAGACACATATGAAGACCTAGCTTAGCTAACACCAGACACGGATGAAGACCTAGCTAGACAGTAACTAGCTAACACCAGACACGGATGAAGACCTACCTAGCCAGTAACTAGCTAGCACCAGACACAGATGAAGACCTAGCTAGCCAGTAACTAGCTAACACCAGACACAGATGAAGACCTAGCTAGCCAGTAACTAGCTAACACCAGACACAGATGAAGACCTAGCTAGCCAGTAACTAGCTAACACAAGACACAGATGAAGACCTAGTTAGCCAGTAACTAGCTAACCCCAGACACAGATGAAGACCTAGCTAGCCAGTAACTAGCTAACACCAGACACATATGAAGACCTAGCTAGCCAGTAACTAGCTAACACCAGACACAGATGAAGACCTAGCTAGCCAGTAACTAGCTAACACCAGACACAGATGAAGACCTAGCTAGCCAGTAACTAGCTAACACCAGACACAGATGAAGACCTAGCATGCCAGTAACTAGCTAACACCAGACACAGATGAAGAGCCTAGCTAGCCAGTAACTAGCTAACACCAGACACAGATGAAGACCTAGCATGCCAGTACCTAGCTAACACCAGACACAGATGAAGACCTAATTAGCAAGTAACTAGCTAACACCAGACACAGATGAAGACCTAGCTAGCCTGTAACTAGCTAACACCAGACACATATGAAGACCTAGCTTAGCTAACACCAGACACAGATGAAGACCTAGCTAGACAGTAACTAGCTAACCCCAGACACAGATGAAGACCTAGCTAGCCTGTAACTAGCTAACACCAGACACAGATGAAGACCTAGCTAGCCAGTAACTAGCTAACACCAGACACAGATGAAGACCTAGCTAGCCAGTAACTAGCTAACACCAGACACAGATGAAGACCTAGCTATGCCAGCAACTAGCTAACACCAGACACAGATGAAGACCTAGCTAGCTAGTAACTAGCTAACCCCAGACACAGATGAAGACCTAGATAGCCAGTAACTAGCTAACACCAGACACAGATGAAGACCTAGCTAGCCAGTAACTAGCTAACACCAGACACAGATGAAGACCTAGCTAGCCAGTAACTAGCTAACACCAGACACAGATGAAGACCTAGCTAGCCAGTAACTAGCTAACACCAGACACAGATGAAGACCTAGCTAGCCAGTAACTAGCTAACACCAGACACAGATGAAGACCTAGCTAGCCAGTAACTAGCTAACCCCAGACACAGATGAAGACCTAGCTAGCCAGTAACTAGCTAACCCCAGACACAGATGAAGACCTAGTTAGCCAGTAACTAGCTAACACCAGACACAGATGAAGACCTAGCTAGCCAGTAACTAGCTAACACCAGACACAGATGAAGACCTAGCTAGCCAGTAACTAGCTAACACCAGACACAGATGAAGACCTAGCTAGCCAGTAACTAGCTACTACCAGACACAGATGAAGACCTAGCTAGCCAGTAACTAGCTAGCACCAGACAGAGATGAAGACCTAGCTAGACAGTAACTAGCTAGCACCAGACAGAGATGAAGACCTAGTTAGCCAGTAAGTAGCTAACACCAGACACAGATGAAGACCTAGCTAGCCAGTAACTAGCTAACACCAGACACAGATGAAGACCTAGCTAGCCAGTAACTAGCTAGCACCAGACACAGATGAAGACCTACTTAGGCAGTAACCAGCTAACACCAGACACAGATGAAGACCTAGCTAGCCAGTAACTAGCTAACACCAGACACAGATGAAGACCTAGCTAGCCAGTAACTAGCTAACACCAGACACAGATGAAGACCTAGCTAGCCAGTAACTAGCTAACACCAGACACGGATGAAGACCTAGTTAGCCAGTAACTAGCTAACACCAGATACAGATGAAGACCTAGCTAGCCAGTAACTAGCTAACACCAGACACAAATGAAGACCTAGCTAGCCAGTAACTAGCTATCACCAGACACAGATGAAGACCTAGCTAGCCAGTAACTAGCTAACACCAGACACAGATGAAGACCTAGCTAGCCAGTAACTAGCTAGCACCAGACACAGATGAAGACCTAGCTAGCCAGTAACTAGCTAACACCAGACACAGATGAAGACCTAGCTAGCCAGTAACTAGCTAACCACAGACACAGATGAAGACCGAGCTAGCCAGTAACTAGCTAACACCAGACACAGATGAAGACCTAGCTAGCCAGTAACTAGCTAACACCAGACACAGATGAAGACCTAGCATGCCAGTAACTAGCTAACACCAGACACAGATGAAGACCGAGCTAGCCAGTAACTAGCTAACACCAGACAAAGATGAAGACCGAGCTAGCCAGTAACTAGCTAACACCAGACACAGATGAAGAGCTACCTAGCCAGTAACTAGCTAACACCAGACACAGATGAAGACCTAGCTATTCAGTAACTAGCTAACACCAGACATAGATGAAGACCTAGCTAGCCAGTAACTAGCTAACCCCAGACACATATGAAGACCTAGCTAGCCAGTAACTAGCTAACACCAGACACAGATGAAGACCTAGCTAGCCAGTAACTAGCTAATACCAGACACATATGAAGACCTAGCTAGCCAGTAACTAGCTAACACCAGACACAGATGAAGACCTAGCTAGCCAGTAACTAGCTAACCCCAGACACAGATGAAGACCTAGCTAGGCAGTAACTAGCTAACCCCAGACACAGATGAAGACCTAGCTAGCCAGTAACTAGCTAACACCAGACACAGATGAAGACCTAGCTAGCCAGTAACTAGCTAACACCAGACACAGATGAAGACCTAGTTAGCCAGTAACTAGCTAACACCAGACACAGATGAAGACCTAGCATGCCTGTAACTAGCTAACACCAGACACAGATGAAGACCTAGCATGCCAGTAACTAGCTAACACCAGACACAGATGAAGACCTAGCTAGCCAGTAACTAGCTAACACCAGACACAGATGAAGACCTAGCATGCCAGTAACTAGCTAACACCAGACACAGATGAAGAGCCTAGCTAGCCAGTAACTAGCTAACACCAGACACAGATGAAGACCTAGCATGCCAGTACCTAGCTAACACCAGACACAGATGAAGACCTAATTAGCAAGTAACTAGCTAACACCAGACACAGATGAAGACCTAGCTAGCCTATAACTAGCTAACACCAGACACATATGAAGACCTAGCTTAGCTAACACCAGACACAGATGAAGACCTAGCTAGACAGTAACTAGCTAACCCCAGACACAGATGAAGACCTAGCTAGCCTGTAACTAGCTAACACCAGACACATATGAAGACCTAGCTTAGCTAACACCAGACACAGATGAAGACCTAGCTAGACAGTAACTAGCTAACCCCAGACACAGATGAAGACCTAGCTAGCCTGTAACTAGCTAACACCAGACACATATGAAGACCTAGCTTAGCTAACACCAGACACAGATGAAGACCTAGCTAGACAGTAACTAGCTAACACCAGACACAGATGAAGACCTAGCTAGCCAGTAACTAGCTAGCACCAGACACAGATGAAGACCTAGCTAGCCAGTAACTAGCTAACACCAGACACAGATGAAGACCTAGCTAGCCAGTAACTAGCTAACACCAGACACAGATGAAGACCTAGCTAGCCAGTAACTAGCTAACACCAGACACAGATGAAGACCTAGCATGCCTGTAACTAGCTAACACCAGACACAGATGAAGACCTAGCATGCCAGTAACTAGCTAACACCAGACACAGATGAAGACCTAGCTAGCCAGTAACTAGCTAACACCAGACACAGATGAAGACCTAGCATGCCAGTAACTAGCTAACACCAGACACAGATGAAGAGCCTAGCTAGCCAGTAACTAGCTAACACCAGACACAGATGAAGACCTAGCATGCCAGTACCTAGCTAACACCAGACACAGATGAAGACCTAATTAGCAAGTAACTAGCTAACACCAGACACAGATGAAGACCTAGCTAGCCTGTAACTAGCTAACACCAGACACATATGAAGACCTAGCTTAGCTAACACCAGACACAGATGAAGACCTAGCTAGACAGTAACTAGCTAACCCCAGACACAGATGAAGACCTAGCTAGCCTGTAACTAGCTAACACCAGACACATATGAAGACCTAGCTTAGCTAACACCAGACACAGATGAAGACCTAGCTAGACAGTAACTAGCTAACCCCAGACACAGATGAAGACCTAGCTAGCCTGTAACTAGCTAACACCAGACACATATGAAGACCTAGCTTAGCTAACACCAGACACGGATGAAGACCTAGCTAGACAGTAACTAGCTAACACCAGACACGGATGAAGACCTACCTAGCCAGTAACTAGCTAGCACCAGACACAGATGAAGACCTAGCTAGCCAGTAACTAGCTAACACCAGACACAGATGAAGACCTAGCTAGCCAGTAACTAGCTAACACCAGACACAGATGAAGACCTAGCTAGCCAGTAACTAGCTAACACAAGACACAGATGAAGACCTAGTTAGCCAGTAACTAGCTAACCCCAGACACAGATGAAGACCTAGCTAGCCAGTAACTAGCTAACACCAGACACATATGAAGACCTAGCTAGCCAGTAACTAGCTAACACCAGACACAGATGAAGACCTAGCTAGCCAGTAACTAGCTAACACCAGACACAGATGAAGACCTAGCTAGCCAGTAACTAGCTAACACCAGACACAGATGAAGACCTACCTAGCCAGTAACTAGCTAACACCAGACACAGATGAAGACCTAGCTAGCCAGTAACTAGCTAGCACCAGACAAAGATGAAGACCTAGTTAGCCAGTAAGTAGTTAACACCAGACACAGATGAAGACCTAGCTAGCCAGTAACTAGCTAACACCAGACACAGATGAAGACCTAGCTAGCCAGTAACTAGCTAACACCAGACACAGATGAAGACCTAGCTAGCCAGTAACTAGCTAACACCAGATACAGATGAAGACCTAGCTAGCCAGTAACTAGCTAACACTAGACACAGATGAAGACCTAGCTAGCCAGTAACTAGCTATCACCAGACACAGATGAAGACCTAGCTATTCAGTAACTAGCTAACACCAGACACAGATGAAGACCTAGCTAGCCAGTAACTAGCTAACCACAGACACAGATGAAAACCTAGCTAGCCAGTAACTAGCTAACACCAGACACAGATGAAGACCTAGCTAGCCAGTAACTAGCTAACCACAGACACAGAAGAAGACCGAGCTAGCCAGTAACTAGCTAACACCAGACACAGATGAAGACCTAGCTAGCCAGTAACTAGCTAACACCAGACACAGATGAAGACCTAGCATGCCAGTAACTAGCTAACACCAGACACAGATGAAGACCGAGCTAGCCAGTAACTAGCTAACACCAGACACAGATGAAGACCGAGCTAGCCAGTAACTAGCTAACACCAGACACAGATGAAGACCTACCTAGCCAGTAACTAGCTAACACCAGACACAGATGAAGACCTAGCTATTCAGTAACTAGCTAACACCAGACACAGATGAAGACCTAGCTATTCAGTAACTAGCTAACACCAGACACAGATGAAGACCTAGCTAGCCAGTAACTAGCTAACCCCAGACACATATGAAGACCTAGCTAGCCAGTAACTAGCTAACACCAGACACAGATGAAGACCTAGCTAGCCAGTAACTAGCTAACACCAGACACATATGAAGACCTAGCTAGCCAGTAACTAGCTAACACCAGACACAGATGAAGACCTAGCTAGCCAGTAACTAGCTAACCCCAGACACAGATGGAGACCTAGCTAGGCAGTAACTAGCTAACCCCAGACACAGATGAAGACCTAGCTAGCCAGTAACTAGCTAACACCAGACACAGATGAAGACCTAGCTAGCCAGTAACTAGCTAACCCCAGACACATATGAAGACCTAGCTAGCCAATAACTAGCTAACACCAGACACAGATGAAGACCTAGCTAGCCAGTAACTAGCTAACACCAGACACATATGAAGACCTAGCTAGCCAGTAACTAGCTAACACCAGACACAGATGAAGACCTAGCTAGCCAGTAACTAGCTAACCCCAGACACAGATGAAGACCTAGCTAGCCAGTAACTAGCTAACACCAGACACAGATGAAGACCTAGCTAGCCAGTAACTAGCTAACCCCAGACACAGATGAAGACCTAGCTAGCCAGTAACTAGCTAACTCCAGACACAGATGAAGACCTAGTTAGCCAGTAACTAGCTAACACCAGACACAGATGAAGACCTAGCTAGCCAGTAACTAGCTAACCCCAGACACAGATGAAGACCTAGCTAGCCAGTAACTAGCTAACACCAGACACAGATGAAGACCTAGCTAGCCAGTAACTAGCTAACACCAGACACAGATGAAGACCTAGTTAGCCAGTAACTAGCTAACACCAGACACAGATGAAGACCTAGCATGCCTGTAACTAGCTAACACCAGACACAGATGAAGACCTAGCATGCCTGTAACTAGCTAACACCAGACACAGATGAAGACCTAGCTAGCCAGTAACTAGCTAACACCAGACACAGATGAAGACCTAGTTAGCCAGTAACTAGCTAACACCAGACACAGATGAAGACCTAGCTAGCCAGTAACTAGCTAACCCCAGACACAGATGAAGACCTAGTTAGCCAGTAACTAGCTAACACCAGACACAGATGAAGACCTAGCTAGCCAGTAACTAGCTAACACCAGACACATATGAAGACCTAGCTAGCCAGTAACTAGCTAACACCAGACACAGATGAAGACCTAGCTAGCCAGTAACTAGCTAACCCCAGACACAGATGAAGACCTAGCTAGCCAGTAACTAGCTAACACCAGACACAGATGAAGACCTAGCTAGCCAGTAACTAGCTAACCCCAGACACAGATGAAGACCTAGCTAGCCAGTAACTAGCTAACTCCAGACACAGATGAAGACCTAGTTAGCCAGTAACTAGCTAACACCAGACACAGATGAAGACCTAGCTAGCCAGTAACTAGCTAACCCCAGACACAGATGAAGACCTAGCTAGCCAGTAACTAGCTAACACCAGACACAGATGAAGACCTAGCTAGCCAGTAACTAGCTAACACCAGACACAGATGAAGACCTAGTTAGCCAGTAACTAGCTAACACCAGACACAGATGAAGACCTAGCATGCCTGTAACTAGCTAACACCAGACACAGATGAAGACCTAGTTAGCCAGTAACTAGCTAACACCAGACACAGATGAAGACCTAGCTAGCCAGTAACTAGCTAACCCCAGACACAGATGAAGACCTAGTTAGCCAGTAACTAGCTAACACCAGACACAGATGAAGACCTAGCTAGCCAGTAACTAGCTAACACCAGACACAGATGAAGACCTAGCTAGCCAGTAACTAGCTAACACCAGACACAGATGAAGACCTAGCTAGCCAGTAACTAGCTAACACCAGACACAGATGAAGACCTAGCTAGCCAGTAACTAGCTAACCCCAGACACAGATGAAGACCGAGCTAGCCAGTAACTAGCTAACACCAGACACAGATGAAGACCTAGCTAGCCAGTAACTAGCTAACCCCAGACACAGATGAAGACCGAGCTAGCCAGTAACTAGCTAACACCAGACACAGATGAAGACCTAGCTAGCCAGTAACTAGCTAACCCCAGACACAGATGAAGACCGAGCTAGCCAGTAACTAGCTAACACCAGACACAGATGAAGACCTAGCTAGCCAGTAACTAGCTAACACCAGACACAGATGAAGACCTAGCTAGCCAGTAACTAGCTAACCCCAGACACAGATGAAGACCTAGCTAGCCAGTAACTAGCTAACCCCAGACACAGATGAAGACGGATATGTATGCAATCAATACTGTAAATCCCTCTGGATAACAGCGTCTACTAAATTACTAAAATGTAAAAATGTGTGTGTGTGTGTTTAACCGTTTGATCAAAGCTCTAGAAGACAACTACTTTCCAGCTTCTGTATATGGCTCTTCCAGGTTCAGCAAGGCCATGCCCTCATTGGTAAAAAAAAAACACACACACACACACACACACACACACACACACACACACACACACACACACACACACACACACACACACACACACACACACACACACACACACACACACACACACAGGGAGTGAGTGGTGAGAGACCACTGTAATCAGTCCACTGAGTAGGCAACCAATTAAGTTGACAGAGAATCTAAAGGATATTTCCTTATTAGTACCGCAATCAAATGTACCCCCATAAATCTAGCTGTGTTAAAACACTGTTAGAGCTGAGCTGCTCAGTTAGGCCTAAACACTAAACACACAGGCAGTGACAAGTGGCAGCGGAGTGTGTGTGTGTGTGTGTGTGTGTGTGTGTGTGTGTGTGTGTGTGTGTGTGTGTGTGTGTGTGTGTGTGTGTGTGTGTGTGTGTGTGTGTGTGTGTGTGTGTGTGTGTGTGTGTGTGTATAGAAAAATGAGAGCAATGGCCTGGCTTTGATCAAACATTTTAGCAAGTACAGATTTTTAATTTGCCAATTCTTGCTGTGAAATATTCCACCGCTCTTCCACCAAGGCACCTGCAAGTTCCCGTACATTTCTGGGAGGAACGGTCTTGCCCTCACCCTCCGATCCAACAGGTCCCAGACGTGCTCATTGGGATTGAGATTCGGGTTCTTCGCTGGCCATGGCATGAAAACTGACATTCCTGTCTTGCAGGAAATCACGCACATAATGAGCAGTATGGCTGGTGGCATTGTCATGCTGGAGGGTCATGTTAGGATGAGCCTGCAGGAAGGGTACCACATGAGGGAGGAGGATGTCTTCCCTGTAACGCACAGCGTTGAGATTGCCTGCAATGACAATAAGTTCAGTCCGATGATGCTGTGACACATCGCCCCAGACCATGATTGTCCCTCCACCTCCAAATCGATCCCGCTCCAGAGTACAGGCCTCGGTGTAACGCTCATTCCTTTGACAATAAATGCAAATCTGACCATCACCCCTGGTGAGACAAAACCGCGACTCGTCAGTGAAGAGCACTTGTTGCCAGTCCTGTCTGGTCCAGCGACGGTGGGTTTGTGCCCATAGGCGACGTTGTTGCCGGTGATGTCTGGTGAGGACCTGCCTCACAACAGGCCTACAAGCCCTCAGTCAAACCTCTCTCAGCCTATTGTGGACAGTCTGTGCACTGATGGAGGGATTATGCATTCCTGACACTGTTAGTGTCTTAACGACCGTTCCACAGGCGCATGTTCATTAATTGTTGGAATGAGACCAAGGTGCAGCGTGGTTGGTGAACAACTTACTTTATTTTAAAATAAACACCAAAACCCAACAAAATACAAAACGAACGTAAAGTTTTGCAGGCTATACAGCAACTAACATAATCAAGATCCCACAAACTAAGGTGGGAAAAAAGGCTGCCTAAGTATGATCCCCAATCAGAGACAACGATAGACAGCTGCCTCTGATTGGGAACCATACCAGGCCAAACAAAGAAATAGGAAAACTAGATTGCTAGACCTTACCAAATAGAGAAATAAAAAGGCTCTCTATGGTCAGGGCGTGACAATAGGAAACAGTGTTTAATTAAACCCTTTACAATAAAGATCTGTGAAGTTATTTTTGGATTTTTACGAATTATCTTTGAAAGATAGGGTCCTGAAAAAGGAAGATTTCTTTTTTTGCTGAGTTTACGTTTAATGTTGCTTGCGAGTGGGGACGGGGGAACAAGTTGAGTAGGTTCTCCGTGAGTATTCAACCATACTTGATATGATTGACGTTTCCCCTCTGCATGTGGTCATGAAGCTAGAAGCTGTGAGAGAGGTGGCCCTAGCAAAGATTCAACATCTGCTTGCAAATATGAATATCCCACAGAAAGTTCTCACAATACAGTTGAAGTGGTGAGAAAGTACCCTTAAGCACACACGCCACACAGGATGTTGCTCTTCCGAAACCAAAGAGATGCAAGTTTTTGGTGTCCCGAACATTGAGTGGATGTAAACTGCTATCAGACATGCTCAACAGTGATGATGTGACAGTTAGGGAATTAGCCAGAGCTTCCCTCCTTCTGGACCTACAAGGGACGGAAAGTTCCACTGGCCAGGACAACTTCCTGGACTTCAAGAGGAAAGCCAATGGAAAATTGGACACTCTTGCTGCGGCCTTTGGAGTCCTGTCAGACTGGCTGGACCTCAATGACCTGTGCAACTGTACTGGAGCTCAGGTGGACACGGACTGATATGCAAACTGAGCCAGTGACTCGCGGTGTAGTAGTGGAGGCATTTGTCACCCATTGTGGAACATCTCCTCTTATATCCAGGACAACACTCCTTGGTATTAGACAGATGCAGCTACTGCAACACTGGACTGGCCTGAGGCTGCGGGCGAAACTCACTGCTCTGCACTGTGCTAACCAATATGTCACCCGTTCCAAGTGCCAGAATGCTGCAGTTGGAGAGGACGTTCTCACCTATACCGTTAAAGCGAGGTTGCAAGTTCTACCAACAAAATATAATCACATACTCCGGTACCCTTCAAACCGTGGCCAATTTTTTTGGCCACGGTTTGAAGGGGGCAGGGGGAGGTGCTCATGTTGTTGTGGGGGGGGGGGCAGGGGGAGGTGCTCATGTTGTTGTGGGGGGGACAGGGGGAGGTGCTCATGTTGTTGTGGGGGGGGACAGGGGGAGTTGCTCATGTTGTTGGGGGGGGGGGGGGGGGCAGGGGGAGGTGCTCATGTTTTTGGGGGGGGGGTGGGCAGGGGGAGGTGCTCATGTTGTTGGGGGGGGGGGCAGGGGGAGGTACTCATGTTGTTGTGGAGGAGGGGCAGGGGGAGGTGCTCATGTTGTTGTGGGGGAGGGGCAGGGGGAGGTGCTCATGTTGTTGGGGGGGGGCAGGGGGAGGTGCTCATGTTGTTGGGGGGGGCAGGGGGAGGTGCTCATGTTGTTGTGGGAGGGGGGCAGGGGGAGGTACTCATGTTGTTGTGGAGGGGGCAGGGGGAGGTGCTCATGTTGTTGTGGAGGGGGCACGGGGAGGTGCTCATGTTGTTGGGGGGCAGGGGGTGGTGCTCATGTTGTTGAGGAAGGGCAGGGGGAGGTGCTCATGTTGTTGTGGAGGGGGCAGGGGGAGGTGCTCATGTTGTTGGGGGCAGGGGGTGGTGCTCATGTTGTTGGGGAAGGGCAGGGGGAGGTGCTGATGTTGATGTGGGGGTTGGCCAGCAGGCTGGAACAGCCTCGGGTGGAGGTGCAAGCAGGCTGGAACAGCCTCGGGTGGAGGTGCAAGCAGGCTGGAACAGCCTCGGGTGGAGGTGCAACCTGGCTGGAACAGCCTCTGCTGGAGGTGCAAGCAGGCTGGAACAGCCCCGGGTGGAGGTGCAAGCTGGCTGGAACAGCCACGGGTGGAGGTGCAAGCAGGATGGAACAGCCTCGGGTGGAGGTGCAAGCAGGCGGCGCTGATATTCGACAGTCTCGGCCACGTACAGATGCTTGAAGAGCATGGCCTCCAATTTGTGTTCTGACAAAATCTATGGCAAAGCAATTGGCTAGGTACTGCTCTGTTTCGTCTGTCGTGGGCAGCCTAATTGTTTGGAGAAGGAGGTGCTTCCTGTACCCTTTAGTGCCACGCAGACAGGGACCTTTGAAATGTTTTGATCCTTTTTTTGTACAGTTGATTGGTGGATTTAAATAATTTGACAGGTTCAGCCAAGCCATAGTCCTCATTAATCCACACACACGCACGCACGCACACACACACGCACACGCACACACAGAGACACACAGAGACACACACACACACAAACACACACTCCACTGCCACTTCTCACTGCCTGTGTTTAGTGTTTAGGCCTAACTGAGCAGCTCAGCTCGAACAGTGTTTTACACAGCTAGATTTATGGGGGTACATTTGATTGCGGTACTAATAAGGAAATAGCTTTTAGATTCTCCGTCAACATTGGTTGCCTACTCAGTGGACTGATTACAGTGGTCTGTCACCACTAACTCCGTGTGTGTGTGTGTGTGTGTGTGTGTGTGTGTGTGTGTGTGTGTGTGTGTGTGTGTGTGTGTGTGTGTGTGTGTGTGTGTGTGTGTGTGTGTGTGTGTGTGTGTGTGTGTGTGTGTGTGTGTGTGTGTGTGTGTGTGTGTGTGTGTGTCTTTTTTTAATTTCAGGAACATTTACACCAAAACATTAAACATAATGTCTGTACAACAACACTCCTTCCCCCTGTTACTGACACACACACACACACACACACACACACACACACACACACACACACACACACACACACACACACACACACACACACACACACACACACACACACACACACACACACACACACACACACACACACACACACAGGCTAACACACACACACACTAACACAAACACACAGGCTAACACACACACAAACATTCTGAGCCAGTGGGAAAACGTATTTGTTTTCCCACTTCATAACCAGTCTATGAGCTATGCTAAGATGAGAGAAGTTTTTTTTATTGGAAAAAAAGACAGCTCCTGCTTGAATTGTTCACTCCGAACACTGTCCTCTAGTAAACTCTGAACACTGTCCTCTAGTACACTCCGAACACTGTCCTCTAGTACACTGTCCTCTAGTACACTCCGAATACTGTCCTCTAGTACACTCCGAACACTGTCCTTTAGTTCACTCCGAACACTGTCCTCTAGTACACTGTCCTCTAGTACACTCCGAACACTGTCCTCTAGTACACTCCGAACACTGTCCTCTAGTAAACTCCGAACACTGGCCTCTAGTACACCCTGAACACTGTCCTCTAGTAAACTCCGAACACTGGCCTCTAGTACACCCTGAACACTGTCCTCTAGTACACTCTGAACACTGTCCTCTAGTACACTCTGAACACTGTCCTCTAGTACACTCCGAACACTGTCCTCTAGTACACTCCGAACACTGTCCTCTAGTACACTCTGAACACTGTCCTCTAGTTCACAACGAACACTGTCCTCTAGTACACTCTGAACACTGTCCTCTAGTACACTCCGAACACTGTCCTCTAGTACACTGCGAACACTGTCCTCTAGTACACTCTGAACACTGTCCTCTAGTTCACTCTGAACACTGTCCTCTAGTACACTCCGAACATTGTCCTCTAGTTCACTCCGAACACTGTCCCCTAGTACACTCCGAACACTGTCCTCTAGTTCACTCAGAACACTGTCCTCTAGTACACTCAGAACACTGTCCTCTAGTACACTCCGAACACTGTCCTCTAGTTCACTCTGAACACTGTCCTCTAGTACACTCCGAACACTGTCCTCTAGTACACTCCGAACACTGTCCTCTAGTACACTCTGAACACTGTCCTCTAGTTCACTCCGAACACTGTCCTCTAGTACACTCTGAACACTGTCCTCTAATACACTCCGAACACTGTCCTCTAGTTCACTCCGAACACTGTCCTCTAGTACACTCTGAACACTGTCCTCTAGTTCACTCCGAACACTGTCCTCTAGTACACTCTGAACACTGTCCTCTAGTACACTCCGAACACTGTCCTCTAGTACACTCTGAACACTGTCCTCTAGAACACTCTGAACACTGTCCTCTAGTACACCCCCCGAACACTGTCCTCTAGTACACTCCGAAAACTGTCCTCTAGTACACTCTGAACACTGTCCTCTAGTACACTCCGAACACTGTCCTCTAGTACACTCCGAACACTGTCCTCTAGTACACTCCGAACACTGTCCTCTAGTACACTCCGAACACTGTCCTCTAGTTCAATCTGAACACTGTCCTCTAGTACACTCCGAACACTGTCCTCTAGTTCACTCTGAACACTGTCCTCTAGTACACTCTGAACATTGTCCTCTAGTTCACTCCGAACACTGTCCTCTACTACACCCTGAACACTGTCCTCTAGTTCACTCTGAACACTGTCCTCTAGTACACTCCGTACACTGTCCTCTAGTACACTCCGAACACTGTCCTCTAGTACACTCTGAACACTGTCCTCTAGTACACTCCGAACACTGCCCTCTAGGCCTACCGGTTTCTGAAAGGTTTCTAGTTGGTCTTGTAGACAGTAAGAAAGTATTGTTGAAACCAGTAAGAACAATAGTTAAAGGGAATATATTTAATATTATAATGACCACATGGGACAAGCTTACCTGTAGGCATAAGAATAGCCAAAATACGGCTTAGAATTGTCCTTTGATGGCTGTTGGGAGGACTGTTTAATCTCTGCAATGCAATACCCAAAAAATGGGCTACGTGTTTCCATTTGAAGTGTGATATCAAGCTCACAGTTAGCATAAATAATCCATAAACCCAGATCAGAAGGAAGTCCTCAGGAGAGAGGAAGGAAGCCCTCAGTAGTGAGAGAAAGGAAGCCCTCAGTAGTGAGAGGAAGGAAGCCCTCAGTAGTGAGAGGAAGGAAGTCCTCAGGAGAGAGGAAGGAAGCCCTCAGTAGTGAGAGGAAGGAAGTCCTCAGGAGAGAGGAAGGAAGCCCTCAGTAGTGAGAGGAAGGAAGCCCTCAGTAGTGAGAGGAAGGAAGCCCTCAGTAGTGAGAGGAAGGAAGCCCTCAGTAGTGAGAGGAAGGAAGCCCTCAGTAGTGAGAGGAAGGAAGCCCTCAGTAGTGAGAGGAAGGAAGCGCTCAGTAGTGAGAGGAAGGAAGCCCTCAGTAGTGAGAGGAAGGAAGCCCTCAGTAGTGAGTGGAAGGAAGCCCTCAGTAGTGAGAGGAAGGAAGCCCTCAGTAGTGAGAGGAAGGAAGCCCTCAGTAGTGAGAGGAAGGAAACCCTCAGTAGTGAGAGGAAGGAAGCCCTCAGTAGTGAGAGGAAGGAAGCCCTCAGTAGTGAGAGGAAGGAAGCCCTCAGTAGTGAGAGGAAGGAAGCCCTCAGTAGTGAGAGAAAGGTTCAGGGTGTCACCCTCTAGGTCAGGAGAGAGGAGGGCTCAGGGTGTGTGTTAGTGTGTGTTTTAGTGTGTGTGTGTGTTAGTGTGTGTGTGTGTGTGTGTGTGTGTGTGTGTTAGTGTGTGTGTGTGTGTTAGTGTGTCTGTGTTAGTGTGTGTTTATGTGTGTGTTAGTGTGTTTATGTGTGTGTGTGTGTGTGTGTGTGTGTTAGTGTGTGTGTGTGTGTGTGTGTGTTAGTGTGTCTGTGTTAGTGTGTGTTTATGTGTGTGTGTGTTAGTGTGTGTGTGTGTGTGTGTGTTAGTGTGTCTGTGTTAGTGTGTGTTTATGTGTGTGTGTGTGTTAGTGTGTGTGTGTTTTAGTGTGCGTGTGTTAGTGGGTGTGTGTGTTAGTGTGTTAGTTTTTATCAGCCACAGAGGAAGGAGCATTTCAAGTTTTGGTGTAAATGTACCTGATTTCTAACTGCTCTTTAAATCTTTTAATGTAAACACTTTTGCTCTCAGATAGATTATCCACACACACACACACACACACACACACACACACACACACACACACACACACACACACACACACACACACACACACACACACACACACACACACACACACACACACACACACACACACACACACACACACACACACACACACACCAGGGTTTCTGTTAGGAAAATGTAGCATTTGACCAGAAACATTTTAATGTACCGTAAATTTGAGAACTGTACCAGACCCATATGCATTGGGGGCTTGATTAGGATTAGTCCGTCCACCCACAGTCCTCAGAATGACAAATCACATTTAGAATACGTTCATTCGTATTAACAGAACATGGAAGTCGAGAATGCAACAATGTGTGGCTCTTCTTACCAAATTCTGATGTGTAATTTAAACATTAGTTAGAATAACTGTCCACATTTACTTTCCCTCAGCCAACAAGACGAGTAACGGATGGCAAAAATCACTAGCCTATGTCAATCTACTATAGTAGAACATTTTTATGCTACCTATTCTATTGGTCAGCTTGTAGATATAGACAAGCTTCCTTATGTTGCATTTGTGGTAAATGGTGGCAGATTGTGGTAAATGGTGGCAGATTGTGGTAAATTGTGGCAGATTGTGGTAAATGGCGTCATTCTGTCATTGCACCACAAGGGGGAGTTAGAGCGTTGATCCATCTTTTTGTAAATTAATGAAGGTGTGAATGTTTTAGTCCGTGAGTCCCTCTTCTTACGTCACTAGAGTCCAGAATCAGGCAAAACAAATTTGCTGGGGCGGGTGGTCCTGGAGTTGAGAAAAGTTGGGTAAATACAATGGCGCAATTACACTTGACATGTGGACTGATGACTTTCGAAAAATAGGGACGGTGCGCCTTTGTTTTCTCTCCCTCTAAAAACAGAACGAAATCATTCTAAATAAACAAACTGTCTTTATTTACCACAGCCTGAGAGTGATAGTCCCTCTATATGAACTGAGTTTCTGAAACTCTGTACTTCTTTGCTAATGTGAAGAAGAAACTGAATGAAAGAGAGTCCAGCGAGGAGAGGGAGTGGAAAAAGGTTGCCCATATTTTGAAGACCTGAGCTACTTCATTTATTTATGAAATGTACATTCACACCGCCATTAACCTCACTGGTGTAGGGGGCAGTATTTTCACGTCCGGATGAAAAGCGTGCCCAGAGTAAACTGCCTGCTACTCAGGCCCAGAGGCTAGGATATGCATATTATTAGTAGATTTGGATAGAAAACACTCTGAAGTTTCTAAAACCGTTTGATTGATGTCTGTTAGTATAACAGAACTCATATGGCAGGCGAAAACCGGAGAAAAATCCAACCAGGAAGTGGGAAATCTGAGGTTGTTAGTTTTTCAAGTGATTGCCTATCCAATATACTGTGTCTATGGGGTCAGATTGCACTTCCTAAGGCTTCCACTAGATGTCAACAGTCTTTAGAACGTTGTTTCGGGCTTCTACTGTGAAGGGGAGAGAATAAGAGCTGTTTGAACCAGTAGTCTGAAAGCCTTTAGTTTAGTCACGCGTGCAGGCGTGAGCACGAGCTCCGTTCCTTTTCATTTCTAAAGACAAAGTAATTGTCCGGTTGGAATATTATTGAAGATTTATGATAAAAACATCCTAAAGATTGATTATCTACATCGTTTGACATGTTTCTACGAACTGTAATGGAAAGTTTTTGGACTTTTCGTCTGGATTTAGTGCCCGCGCCTTGTGCATTTTGGATTACTGGACTAAACGTGCAAACAAAAAGGAGGTTTTTGGTCATAAAGAGGGACATTATCGAACAAAACTAACATTTATTGTCTAACATGGAGACCTGGGAGTGCCATCAGATGAAGATCATCAAAGGTAAGTGATTAATTTTAAGGCTATTTCTGTCTTTTGTGACACCTTTCCTTCTTTGGAAAATGGCTGTATGGTTTTCTGTCGCTAGGCACTGACCTAACATAATTACATGGTTTGCTTTCACCGTAAAGCTTTTTTGAAATCTGACACAGCGGTTGCATTAAGGAGAAGTGCATCTAAAATGCCATGAATAACAGCTGTATCATTTAGCGATGTTTATTATGAGTATTCCTGTAAATTGATGTGGCTCTCTGCAAAATCAAAGGATGTTTTGTGACTTCTGAACGTAAGTCGCCAATGTAAACTCAGATTTTTGGATATAAATATGAATTTTACCGAACAAAACATACATGTATTGTGTAACATGAAGTCCTATGAGTGGCATCTGATGAAGATCATCAAAGGTTAGTGATTCCTTGATTCCTCAAACAGCTGATTGGTCGGCCCCATCGATGATTGGAGCTCTGAACCCTCCCGCTCGTCAGGGGAAACAGCTGTCTTCAATTACCAACTCCTTCTCCAGCTGGATAAAAGCCAGTGTTCCTTTGTCAGGAGAGAGAGAGTTTCTTTGATGTCCTGTGTTGGTTGTTAGTCTGTGAAAATTCTGTTGAAAGTATTTTTGTAGTCGCTACTTCTGAGGTATGTGTGTGCCAATAGGACTTAGTGCTTTTGATTATTGAAGTTGGTCACTTTAAGTTAGTAATTATTCTGTTTCATTTGTTCCCAGGGGGGGAAGGTGAACCTACCTTAGAATGGATTAGGCAAGAGGCCTGCGGGAATACATTTACCTGTAGTATGTTCTCTGTCTATGCACAATAGGTAAGACCTGGTCGAACCACCCCCTGTATTTTGGTTAACGCGCCAGGAGGTGCTAAAAGATTAGGTAAGTAGTTGGTAGGTAAGATAGATGGGACTCTTTAACTTTTACTTTCTTTGCCTTGGTTCCGTCCAGCCCCATTTACCCACAATACCGTGTTAGGAATAATAAATTCCTTGTAAACAGTAATTTTCTCTGCCTCTGTCGTCCTTCCCCCGTACCTACGATCACATGCCTTTTCACTCCACGGGGAGTTGAGTTGTAGCAGGGTGTTGCGTTCCCTCCGCCAAGAGGCGTACGTAACATACACATACAAACGACAACTACATCACCCCTGTCCAGACGTACCTGCTCACACCCCCATCTCCAGTGCATCACTCTCCGCCACATGGCCTCAAACTGCACCATTTTCTTTCTCCCCGTCGCCCCCACACTCTTTCAACATTTAGAAAATAAAGCATTTAAAGGCTAACTTTTGTTGATTCTTTTTAATACTAAAGTATATGACATTTTTCTAAATAGTATTTCAACCCAGGTCTGCAACCCACCTGGAGCACAGCATATGCCTGGGTATGAACACTGGAGATCTATCTGAATGTGGTGACCTATCAGACCTCTCAGAAATTAAGCAAAACAGTGAGCATGTATGAGGTGATTCCACACAAACAACTGTCAAAATCATAATTTGTTTCGTATGGAAGGCCGTTCAGGTCTTCAACGTGTCAAAATTAACACGTCAAATAAACTTTTATTTCGACACTTCAAAAAAACAAAATGTTAAGCACCACCGCTACGGTCACTTTCTAACTCCACCTATAACTTTTGGACTTTTTAACATTCCCAGAAGGCCTGGATTATTATAATCTAATGACAAATTAATCTGGTAGTTTAATTTACTGCAGGCCTAATACCTAAGGGTTTAACCTTCTGAATGAATGATTATATTGAAGATATAAGCCGCCTCTTTAATGAGTTCCGAGAGCCGATCCGTTGCCTAAAAAAACAATATAAATGTATTTCGCCTAATTGTTTTGATGACAACAGACGGTAGGATATTATTCCTCTTTTCCCTTCCTGCGTTAATGAATTTGTCTATTCAACATCTGGATTTTTTTTTTTCACAATGCGGCACTTTGACAACTCAAATCGCTTTAAAGGACCTTCTAATATTAGACAAACAAATACATATATATTAAAACAATAACTTCAAAAACAGTCTTCAAATTGCTGTGCAGGAAAGAAATGTCATGCGCCACGCCTGGTCGTAGGCTGGCAGCTGGCTTCTCTCTGAACTACACATTGTTATGTCGCTCTGCTATTCCAAGGGTGTGTAACCGAAGAGCGATACAGAATACCAAATGGGATGGATCCAGAGGAAAATGTGGCTTACCAGTGAACCTCCGGGTGTTCATCTTTAATACTGTGTCTCAGAAGTTCCTGTCCATGAGTGATGCAACCCGAAAAAAGCATTACAAACAGAGTTAATGAGTACTTGAGGTCACTGAGAAAGTCTGGACATGGTCTGCTGTCCCTTATGTAAGGATAGGCACTTCACTATGTAGGCTACAGTAAACATCTCATTGTCCTGTTGGTTTTTGTCTGACTGCACAGTAGCCTAATAAACATATACATTTTTAAATGGCCATGTTCTGTTATAATCTCCACCAGGCACAGCCAGAAGAGGACTGGCCACCCCTCATAGCCTGGTTCCTCTCTAGGGTTCTTCCTAGGTTTTGGCCTTTCTAGGGAGTTTTTCCTAGCCACCGTGCTTCTACACCTGCATTGCTTGCTGTTTTGGGGGTTTTAGGCTGGGTTTCTGTACAGCACTTTGAGATATCAGCTGATGTACGAAGGGCTATATAAGTTGATTTGATTTGATTTGATTTTAAACAGCGCATTTAAAAAAAAATCGAATTCAATAATATATTTGTACCACTGTAGATGATGTGTTTTGGTTTATAGAATACAGTTCTCGGTTTACTGTAGTGATGGACAGCTGGAGGCATTTTGAAAACATGTTTACAAACAGTTGTTTATGACAAGTGTAGTTAGGTTACAAACAACGTTTCCACTCTCAGAAAGAGAACGGTAAATTACTAATTAATACATTCAATACATTGGAATACAAAAGAAGCCATCCACCATGATGGGCTATTAGCAGAACAACAGACTTTCACCAAGGAGGAGTCCAAGGAGGAGTCCAAGAAGAAAGATCAAAGGGGTCCAAGGAGGAGTCCAAGAAGGAGATCAAGCAGGAGTCCAAGAAGGAGTTCAAGAAGAAAGATCAAAGGGGTCCAAGGAGGAGTTTAAGAAGGAGATCAAGTAGGATTTCAAGGATGATCCCAAGTAGGACTTCAAGTAGGATATCAAGGAGGAGTCCACGAAGGAGTCCAAGAAGAAGATCAAGGAGGAGATCAAGTAGGAGATCAAGGAGGAGTCCAAGTGAAGAAGGAATAGTCCAAGTAGGATATCGAAGAGTCCAAGAAGGAGACCAAGAAGGAGACTAAGAAGGAGTCCAAGAAGGAGACCAAAGGAGGAGTCCAAGAAGGAGAACATGGAGGAGTCCGAAGAAGGAGACCAAAGGAGGAGTCCGAAGAAGGAGATCAATGAGTCCAAGAAGGAGACCAAGTAGGACACCAAGAAGGAGTCCAAGAAGGAGGGTAGGAAAGGCGGCAAGGGGGAGCAGTGTATTTAAAGACAATGTAGACTACCTAATAAACATATGCATTTAGATTATAATAAAAAATATTTAAACCTCAATAACATATTTCTACCATGGTAGATGCTGTGTTTTTGGTTGATGGTCAATATTAAAATCAGTCAAATACATTTGTGAATTCAAACGCTTTAGCTGACATGTTGCAGTTTATTCATTGTTTATTTATTATTGTGATAATTGCGTTGTTTGCTCTATAACCTGTTAATTCATATGCCTTGCGACTGTGATATATAGGCCTAAAGGCCGAGACAATAAGAAGACACAGTGGCAGAATAAATTCAACCACACCTTTTGTTTTATCACAAAACTGGATAGCATCCTCTGTCTAGTGAAGTCCACAAATCATATTGAATGTACAGTAACAGACAGTTACATGACCTACAGCATGGTCAAGCACGTTAATGTTCCCCGATATTTTCGGACCACCAAACTATTGATTTAGAACCACAGAGTTACCGCAAGTCACAAATAAAACAGGCCAGCCTCCACTGTTCCAACACTATTTCAACTTCAAAATTTCAGCATCATAAAATCACTTCTGCATAGTTTAATACAGTGATCACTTAAAGATACCAAAAAGCAATTTCGTCCAATCAACGTAAGCTGGTTTCGTGCAAGTAGAAAAAAATTGTTGACTCACCCTACTTGTAGAGAAATGTCAATGCCATCCTCCTCTCATGTTGACGAAACAGTATCACTGTCATACTGTACACACTTTTATTTTATGTTGTCCTAGGCTACCTGGCTAAAAGGCTTGCTCGCTAGCCTATCTTCCACGCATGGGCAACGTTAGCTAGTTAACATTAGCCTTCTACATCTAGGTACATATTGAACTTCCATCCTCTCAGGCCAGGTGCACAACAATGTATGAATTTTATAATCTGGCCATTATAATCATTGACCAGTATGGAGAATTAAGTAAAACCACAAGTCCAAATCCCTATCTCCATCCATGGCTAATTTAGGAAAAAGGCTGGCTAGCTAGCCACCGGAGAACGACAACACAACGAGATGCAACAATTCAAGGTGTTTCAGTCCATGACGTTGGCTCTCAATGGGATTTGATAGGAGTGAGGTCAAATCCAAGCTGGTTTCCCCTTGACACTTTGTTTTGGTGCGCCAGGACCATTCACAGTTGAGCTCGCTCAGTTTAGCTCGACTCTGATTGGCACATTTTTTTTCTTATTTTTTTTTTAGTCAAGGGAGGCCCGATGCTCTCTGATAGGCTCAAAGTCAATATTTAGCAATGGGATTTTTTCTTCTTCTCTCGGGACAATTGGCCAGCGGCAATCAGCTTTTCAACAACAACAACAGCAAAAAAACGGACAAAAGCCGGCTATCAACGGCTAACGGAAAACCCTGACACACACATTCTGGGCTAACGCTGAGAATAAGATGTATGTCTATGAATAACATAGCACACAGGGTAGGAGGCAGGAAATTAAAATGGCAGCCTGGTGGAGATAGAAGTTGATTTATCCTCTGTTGTTCTGCTGGGAAACCGTTCATACTTTCTGTCTGAATTGCCCATTGGCTAATGGATGGAGTACAGAGACCAGACTACTGGAGGGTATCGACCAGACTGCAAGAGTGTATGACTGGCTGGGTGGCTGGGTGGGTGGGTGGGTGGGAGGGGGTGGAAGGTTAGTGGGTTGATGGGTGGAGAGAAAAAGAAGAGGAAACTAGCTTCAGGGGATAAAGTAAAGAGTTGCAGAGCACTGGGTAGAGAAGGCTTTGTTTGTCTGTCTGCCCAGTGGTAATGGATGGAAGCCACAAACTGGGGGGGAAATGTGTCTTCCGCGTTTAACCCAACTCCTCTGAATCAGAGAGGTGCAGGGGGGGGGGGGGGGGCTGCCTTAATCGACATCCACATCATCGGCATCCGGGGAGCAACACTCTAACTGCTGGGAGGTTGTAAGGAGGGATATTGTCTGTGGGGTGGAGGAGGAGGTGCAGGGAGCTGGTTGGCTGCTGGGAGGTTGTAATTAGGGATACTGTCTGTGGGGTGGAGGAGGAGGTGCAGGGAGCTGGCTGGCTGCTGGGAGGTTGTAATGAGGGATACTGTCTGTGGGGTGGAGGAGGAGGTGCAGGGAGCTGGCTGGCTGCTGGGAGGTTGTAATGAGGGATATTGTCTGTGGGGTGGAGGAGGAGGTGCAGGGAGCTGGCTGGCTGCTGGGAAGTTGTAATGAGGGATATTGTCTGTGGGGTGGAGGAGGAGGTGCAGGGAGCTGGCTGGCTGCTGGGAGGTTGTAATGAGGGATATTGTCTGTGGGGTGGAGGAGGAGGTGCAGGGAGCTGGTTGGCTGCTGGGAGGTTGTAATGAGGGATATTGTCTGTGGGGTGGAGGAGGAGGTGCAGGGAGCTGGCTGGCTGCTGGGAAGTTGTAATGAGGGATATTGTCTGTGGGGTGGAGGAGGAGGTGCAGGGAGCTGGTTGGCTGCTGGGAGGTTGTAATGAGGGATATTGTCTGTGGGGTGGAGGAGGAGGTGCAGGGAGCTGGTTGGCTGCTGGGAGGTTGTAATGAGGGATATTGTCTGTGGGGTGGAGGAGGAGGTGCAGGGAGCTGGTTGGCTGCTGGGAGGTTGTAATGAGGGATATTGTCTGTGGGGTGGAGGAGGAGGTGCAGGGAGCTGGTTGGCTGCTGGGAGGTTGTAAGGAGGGATATTGTCTGTGGGGTGGAGGAGGAGGTGCAGGGAGCTGGTTGGCTGCTGGGAGGTTGTAATGAGGGATATTGTCTGTGGGGTGGAGGAGGAGGTGCAGGGAGCTGGTTGGCTGCTGGGAGGTTGTAAGGAGGGATATTGTCTGTGGGGTGGAGGAGGAGGTGCAGGGAGCTGGTTGGCTGCTGGGAGGTTGTAATGAGGGATATTGTCTGTGGGGTGGAGGAGGAGGTGCAGGGAGCTGGCTGGCTGCTGGGAGGTTGTAATGAGGGATACTGTCTGTGGGGTGGAGGAGGAGGTGCAGGGAGCTGGTTGGCTGCTGGGAGGTTGTAATGAGGGATATTGTCTGTGGGGTGGAGGAGGAGGTGCAGGGAGCTGGCTGGCTGCTGGGAGGTTGTAATGAGGGATATTGTCTGTGGGGTGGAGGAGGAGGTGCAGGGAGCTGGCTGGCTGCTGGGAGGTTGTAATGAGGGATATTGTCTGTGGGGTGGAGGAGGAGGTGCAGGGAGCTGGCTGGCTGCTGGGAGGTTGTAATGAGGGATATTGTCTGTGGGGTGGAGGAGGAGGTGCAGGGAGCTGGCTGGCTGCTGGGAGGTTGTAATTAGGGATATTGTCTGTGGGGTGGAGGAGGAGGTGCAGGGAGCTGGCTGGCTGCTGGGAGGTTGTAATGAGGGATATTGTCTGTGGGGTGGAGGAGGAGGTGCAGGGAGCTGGTTGGCTGCTGGGAGGTTGTAAGGAGGGATATTGTCTGTGGGGTGGAGGAGGAGGTCTGTATTTCGTTGTTGAATGCTATAGTGATGTATAATTGTTTGTTGATTGTCCTCAAGATTTTAAGCAGTTCTGTGTTGTTTAGCAAACCACTTTATTATTATCATTCTGCCAAGGAATGTAAATAGATCCATTCTACCTATATTTACTCTCATTGTTAACAATGTAAATAGACCCATTCTACCTATATTTACTCTCATTGTTAACAATGTAAATAGACCCATTCTACCTATATTTACTCTCATTGTTAACAATGTAAATAGACTCATTCTACCTCTATGTACTGTCATTGTTAATGCTGTTTCATGTGATGGTGTGCCAACACACAGTTCCTTTATTCTTGTTTAGCATTTTTAAGTAGCTTATTCCCTTTTAATTTTTATTCTTTCCACCTAAGTATTCCCTCTTTTTGTTTAGTTCTCGTCGGTCGTAGATACATTGAGTTAATCGGTTGTGCAATTTCATAATTTCCTCCCAATCACTGTGATGCTAGCCGGAGTATTTAATTTTTAATACCCAATCACGCGGAGCCAGGCAGCCAGTAACACACCATCAGCATCCATCTCTTACACAGCCATTTACCGTCCAGGCCCTGGCTCTGGCGAAGTCACACACGATTATTTACACTAGTTGGATCAGGAAAACAGGAATGTTTCTTTACGAATAAGAGAGACGTGAAAACTGAAGTGTTAATTGAAAAGGAATCCAGCACAGAATGTATCTACTTAAAGAGGCATTAGAACACATATATATATATATATATATATGTATACTTCATCTGGATTCATGGCTGTAGTCTTTATATTTACCAGGCCACTGAGATAAAGAGGTTTTCTACTGGAGACCAGAGAATAGGAGAGGGAGAGGAGAGAGGGAGAGGAGTGGAAAGAGGGGGGAGACAGGAGAGGAAAAAGGGACAGGAGAGGAGAAGAAAGAGTGAGGAGTCAGGAAATAGGGGAGAGGAGAGGAAAGAGGAGAGGAGAGAGGGAGGGGAGAGTAAAAAAGATAGACAGAAGAGGAGACTGAGATGACTGAGGCACTTAGCTCCAAACCTGAAAGGACGGGAGTCTCTCTCTCACTCATCACAGCTCAAATGGTCAATAACCAGATCTCCTCACACACGATCTGTGGCTCAAATTCAAGTCCCACTGAGACTGTTCAGCCAGCCATGGAACCATCTCACTGGGTTGACAAATGTGTGATCTCGATTGTTGTCTGCTACTTCTAAAAGAGAGACACAATCTACTTTTTAGTGGGCTGTGTGTTGTGTTCATGTCTTTACCTCTGTTTGTTTGAGAGGAGGCCAGAGCAGGCCAGGCACTACTGTAAAGCATCCAATAATGTGTGGGTTTAGTACATTTTGGTTTAGTGAATGTGGGTTTAGTAAATGTGGGTTTAGTAAATGTGGGTTTAGTAAATGTTGGTTTAGTAAATGTTGGTTTAGTAAATGTTGGTTTAGTAAATGTTGGTTTAGTAAATGTGGGTCTAGTAAATGTTGGTCTAGTAAATGTGGGTCTAGTAAATGTGGGTTTAGTAAATGTGGGTCTAGTAAATGTGGGTCTAGTAAATGTGGGTTTAGTAAATGTGGGTCTAGTAAATGTGGGTTTAGTAAATGTGGGTCTAGTAAATGTGGGTCTAGTAAATGTGGGTGTAGTAAATGTGGGTCTAGTAAATGTTGGTTTAGTAAATGTTGGTTTAGTAAATGTGGGTCTAGTAAATGTGGGTCTAGTAAATGTGGGTGTAGTAAATGTGGGTCTAGTAAATGTTGGTTTAGTAAATGTGGGTCTAGTAAATGTGGGTCTAGTAAATATGGGTGTAGTAAATGTTGGTTTAGTAAATGTGGGTCTAGTAAATGTGGGTTTAGTAAATGTTGGTTTAGTAAATGTGGGTCTAGTAAATGTGGGTCTAGTAAATGTGGGTGTAGTAAATGTGGGTCTAGTAAATGTTGGTTTAGTAAATGTGGGTCTAGTAAATGTGGGTTTAGTAAATGTTGGTTTAGTAAATGTGGGTCTAGTAAATGTGGGTCTAGTAAATGTGGGTGTAGTAAATGTGGGTCTAGTAAATGTTGGTTTAGTAAATGTGGGTCTAGTAAATGTGGGTCTAGTAAATATGGGTGTAGTAAATGTTGGTTTAGTAAATGTTGGTTTAGTAAATGTGGGTCTAGTAAATGTTGGTTTAGTAAATGTGGGTCTAGTAAATGTGGGTCTAGTAAATGTTGGTTTAGTAAATGTGGGTTTAGTAAATGTGGGTCTAGTAAATGTGGGTCTAGTAAATGTTGGTTTAGTAAATGTGGGTCTAGTAAATGTGGGTCTAGTAAATGTGGGTCTAGTAAATGTTGGTTTAGCAAATGTGGGTCTAGTAAATGTGGGTCTAGTAAATGTGGGTCTAGTAAATGTGGGTTTAGCAATTGTGGGTCTAGCAAATGTGGGTCTAGTAAATGTGGGTTTTGTAAATGTGGGTTTAGTAAATGTGGGTTTAGTAAATATGGGTTTTGTAAATGTTGGTTTAGTAAACGTGGGTCTAGTAAATGTGGGTCTAGTAAATGTGGGTTTAGTAAATGTGGGTCTAGTAAATGTGGGTCTAGTAAATGTGGGTCTAGTAAATGTGGGTCTAGTAAACGTGGGTCTAGTAAATGTGGGTCTAGTAAACGTGGGTCTAGTAAATGTGGGTTTTGTAAATGTGGGTTTAGTAAATGTGGGTCTAGTAAATGTGGGTCTAGTAAATGTGGGTCTAGTAAATGTGGGTCTAGTAAATGTGGGTCTAGTAAACGTGGGTCTAGTAAACGTGGGTCTAGTAAATGTGGGTCTAGTAAATGTGGGTCTAGTAAATGTGGGTTTTGTAAATGTGGGTCTAGTAAATGTGGGTTTAGTAAATGTGGGTCTAGTAAATGTAGGTTTAGTAAACGTGGGTTTAGTAAACGTGGGTTTAGTAAATGCTACACTACTTGTACTTTCCTTCTTTCCTGTTCTCACCCAGACACTGAAACACACTGAAACACAGAAACACACTGAAACACACACACACACACATTATGGAGCATCATAACCCCTGCTTCAAGTATGGCGACAACATGAGGAAACCAGTATTTAACATAAATATTGGGCAGAGACAGAAACAGTTAGTTAGGCTATTCTTCCTTCTAGCAAACCCCCATCAATCCCATCGCCTCTCATTCTTATCCAGAGTAACGTGTGTGAGGGCATAATTGAGTGTGTGTGTGTGTGTGTGTGTTGTGTGTCATTGTGTTGGGTGTCATTGTGTGACAGTATATTGACCTGGTGGGCATTATCTTGTGTGACAGTATATTGACCTGGTGGGCATTATCTTGTGTGACAGTATATTGACCTGGGTGGGCATTATCTTGTGTGACAGTATATTGACATGGGTGGGCATTATCTTGTGTGACAGTATATTGACCTGGGTGGGCATTATCTTGTGTGACAGTATATTGACCTGGGTGGGCATTATCTTGTGTGACAGTATATTGACCTGGGTGGGCATTATCTTGTGTGACAGTATATTGACATGGGTGGTTGTAGGTATTAAAATTATATTAAAATTATATTAATTAATTAAATATTAATTAAAATTATAAAGTTAATATTTTCCAGTGATGAAGACATGGATGTCTCATGGTATGTTGGGGAGGCAAAATGGGTCAACATTTGAGCACCTCTTATCTCTTGAATGTTTTGGCATTCAGGTCCAAAAAGTAACTTTGAGCACTTGGCAAATACGTGTGGAAAGTTTTGTTCAAATCCAAAAAGGGGTGCAGTCAAAAAAGGATTGAAATCAAATGTATTTACCCTGTTATCAGCAGTAGAAATCATACCGCCCGTATCACATCTAAAAATGTGATACGTCTTTGCTAGTATATCATATTATATATCTCGTAAAGACTTGAGTATAAACACAAGACAACACACACACTTCCTCTAATCTTGGTCACAGACACGCGGTAATAACAAGGCAGAAGACATTTTCCTCTGCGGTCCAAGAAGCTTTATTAACTAATATGAATTAATTAATTAAGATGTATTAACTGATTGAGAAAGAAAGGATGTGAGATGTAGGGAGAGGAAGTAGGGACGGGGAGAGGAAGTAGGGAGGGGGAGAAGTGTGAGGGAGAAGGGTGTTGGGGTACGTGGTGATAGAGGAGGTAAATAATTCCAATTGGAAAACAACAAGCTGTCTGTTTTGGAAAGTCCTTTTCAATCTAGCGACACATTTACCATAACTTTAGTTATTTGGCACTTTGTATTTGTCAGTGTAGCAACCAACATGGCTGAACGTCAATAAGAAACGTGTACAACAGGAGCGATCCCCTCTATCTCCTCTCATCGTAATCACAGCAGGTCTGCTGTTCAACCGTTCTGCACACGTACTCAGTTCTCAGTTTTCTGCTTTTCTTTGTAATCGACAGCGAAGGTATTTAACAGGGTGACAGTGGGGTTTCAAATGACTTTTTCTCTATCCGTCTTTCTTCTATAAAGTTGATACTTTATAGATCTGATTCTGATAATAATCTGACTTACAATAAAAATAAAAAAAACTTTTCAAGATGTACAATTATGACTTTGATTGATTTTATGTTTCTAGACAAAGCATCCATAACAGTAGATATGGTTTATTAAAGGGTTCAAGCCGTGCAAAGAGGGACAGCTCCTGTTTTGTTTTGTTTTGGATATTCACCCAGTGTTGGGTTACAAAATTCAGGTAACTTTCCATAAATTCCCTGACTTTTACAGAAATCCTGGTTGGAGAATTGCCTGAGTATTCCTGCGTATTCCCCCTCGTAATTCCAGGAATCTTCAAATCTGGATTTCTGAAAAACCACGACACTTTGGGGAAAGTCACCCTAACCCGGTGTCTCTGTTTCTCACTCAATATGCTCCTTACAGCTTTACTCCTCTGATAAGGCAGTCCAGTCAAACCTGTCTGGCCCAGTTGAGTTTACGGTTTCATTTCTCTGCTCTCTTTCGCTGTCTTGCTTTCTGTCTCCCTGTCTCCTCTTCCGATCCCTATTTCTGCCTCTCTCCCTACTCCCTCTCTTTATCTCTGCTGCCTTTCCCCTACAATGAGAGGCAGTGTCTAACTCCCTGCCTGGTGGGTAGCCCAACAAACTTTCTCTGGGAGTGGGGTGGAGTAGAGGAGGGAGGTGTTGGGTAGAGGGAAAGTACAGTAGGAGATGGCTGTCTGTCTGGTGTTATGGCACAATGGGTGAGTCAGAAGACTGAGGTGATGGGGTGCCTCGAAACTAAAACCGCCCTTAGTCGGCCGTTCTACACCTCTTTGATGGGCTCCAGAAACACCACATGCTTGTTGTTACTGACCTTGCGGCCTGGGCCCTCAGTGGTGGTGGGTGGGGGGGAGGTCAGGATCGAGGACTGGGCGCTGCACTGGTCGTTGGCTTGGCTGGGGGTACCCGGCGGCGGGGGCTGCTTGCAGCACCAACAGTGGCAGGGGGTCAGGTAGAGGTACATGAGGACCAGGACGAGGGTCGTCACGCACCCTATGAGGGTCGTAAACCCCGTGTTGAAGGGCTCGGCCTCGTCGTGCCGCATCAACACTGTCACGTTGACCTCCCATGACTCGTTCCTCTTGACTGTGTCAAAGACCTTGCACCAGTACACACCGGAGTCTTCAGCCTGCGCTGATACGATCTCCAGGCTGCCGTTGGCGTGCATGCGGAGAGTGCCGTTGTTCTCCGGCGGAGCTCCAGCTCCATGGTGAGGCGACACCCACAGGTAGGTCAGGTGCTGTCCTCTGAGCGTGGTGTGACAGTCCAGAACCACACCGTCTCCTTCGTACACCAGCAGGCTGCCCTCAGGCTCCCTGACAACTCCAGCCACCGCCGAACTGCAGTTTAAGTTCAGTTCAAAGAAGCGTCTGTGCTGGAAAAACTTAACGGAGGCCTTGCGTTCCCCATACACCAGGCAGGTGTACTCCTCACGAAAATCCCTGATGGAGGTGAATCCCTTCAGTTCCCAGCGCCGGAACATGTTGTACATTTCACACTCGCAGATCAGGGTGTTGTTATGGAGGAAGAGTCCGCTCTGCAAGGCCGCCGGCAGGGTCTCGATGTCCACCAGGGGGAGTTTGGACATGCTGTTGGAGGACAGGTCCATAGTGGCCAGGAAGGGGTGGCTGTCATCCTGGATGGAGAAGAATGGGAAGTCCGTGAGGTGGTTGTGGCTGATGTAGGCCTTTCGCAGGTTGCCGAGCGCAGCCAGGGCCTTGCTCTCCACCCGAACGATGCGGTTGTTGAAGAGCAGCAGCTCCTCCAATCCTGTCAGCTCCAGGAAGTAGTGCACCTCCACTTTGTCTAGCTGATTGGACGACAGGTCCAGTTGCCGTAGCGAGCTGCTGTTCCGGAAGGTTCCGGCCTCTAGGCATTTTAGCCGGTTGTGAGCTAGGCGGAGGGACTCCAGACGGGGCAGTGTGGCAAAGCTTCCCTCCTTCAACTCAGTCAGGTGGTTGTGGTTGAGGTCTAGGGTGGTGATGTATGTGTGCAGCTCGGAGGGCAGCGCCTTCAGACCCTGGTCGGCGCAGCTTAGGATGTCGGAGCAACACAGGCATCCCTTGGGACAGCTGCTGACCTCGTCCTCAGCCTCACTAGCCCCGACCTCAGCCACATCCCCGGCCTCACTAGCCCCGACCACAGCTAAACAAGTCCCAAAACTGGCATCAGCCCCAGGTCCGGCCTCATCCCCGACCCCAGCATCAGCCCCAACCCCGACCCCAGCCTTAGCCCCGACCACAGCCCCGACCCCAGCCTCAACCCCGACCCCAGCCTCAGCCACGGCTTCACCCCCGACCCCAGCTTCACCCCCGACCCCAGCCTCGCCCCTGACCCCGGCCTCAGCCCCGACCTTGGCCTCAGCCCCAACTCCAGCATCAACCCAGACCCCAACCGTGGCCTCAGCCCCGGCCTCAGCCCCGACCCCAGCATCAGCCCAGACCCCAGCCCCAACCCCAGCATCAGCCCCTATCTCGGCCTCAGCCCAGACCTCATCCTCAGCCCAGACCTCAGCCTCAGCTACCTGCTGTTGCAGCAGCAACACTAGGAGGAGAGGATTCAGCACCAGCACCAGAGGGGCAGCTACACCCTGAGACCAGAACATGGTGCCGATGGGACGGGAGAGTGGCCAGAGTGTCACCAGGCGTGGAATCTGTACGTCCGTCCGTGGGGGCTTGGTTTGTCTGTACGTCCGTCCGTGGGGGCTTGGTTTGTCTGCACGGTCTCTGTTTTGGTGAGTGTAAAGTCTCTCTATGTCTCAGTAGGAGTTTGGTTGGTGCTTTCTCGCTCTTTCTCTCTCTCTCTATGTCTCCCTCTCTGTTTCCCAATGGGAGTGGAGTTGGGAGATGTTGTACTGTTTCTGTCTCAACAGGAGCTTGGATTGGTTGTGGAATATAGCAGCTACAGGTAATAACAGCAGTAGATTGACAGCTGCCAGAACGGCCTGCCTTTCCACTGGGCCGGAAAAACAGAGAGGAGAAAACAACTAGTTCAATAGCCTCAAAAGTCACCCAGTCCCTGCCCTGGTTGGGTTTGGGCCTCAAAAGTCCCTGCCCTGGTTGGGTTTGGGGCTCAAAGGTCACTCAATCCCTGCCCTGGTTGGGTTTGGGCCTCAAAAGTCCCTGCCCTGGTTGGGTTTGGGGCTCAAAGGTCACTCAGTCCCTGCCCTGGTTGGGTTTTGGCCTCAAAGGTCACTCAGTCCCTGCCCTGGTTGGGTTTGGGCCTCAAAAGTCCCTGCCCTGGTTGGGTTTGGGGCTCAAAGGTCACTCAATCCCTGCCCTGGTTGGGTTTGGGCCTCAAAAGTCCCTGCCCTGGTTGGGTTTGGGGCTCAAAGGTCACTCAGTCCCTGCCCTGGTTGGGTTTGGGGCTCAAAGGTCACTCAGTCCCTGCCCTGCTTGGGTTTGTTAATTTCATGTGACTGAAAGATGAGGGGAATATAATCATCCCTGACGAAAAGCCCATGATCATTATTTGGCTCTGGGGATGTACTGTACTTCTGCATCACAGCTCAGTGATAGCTGAACGTGGATTAGGTTTACTGTCCTTCTGCATCACAGCTCAGTGATAGCTGAACGTGGTTTAGGTTTACTGTCCTTCTGCATCACAGCTCAGTGATAGCTGAACGTGGTTTAGGTTTACTGTACTTCTGCATCACAGCTCAGTGATAGCTGAACGTGGTTTAGGTTTACTGTCCTTCTGCATCACAGCTCAGTGATAGCTGAACGTGGTTTAGGTTTACTGTACTTCAGCATCACAGCTCAGTGATAGCTGAACGTGGTTTAGGTTTACTGTACTTCTGCATCACAGCTCAGTAATAGCTGAAAGTGAATTAAGTTATTACTCCTCACCTACTCAAAGTCCATAAATATCATGTCAATGTCTCATTAGATCCACTCTTGGAACTGTTTGTGTGGCAGTCCTCATCAGACACCCTGTTAAGACTGTACGCTGGTCTGACGACTTCCTCTCTCTTCAGAGCTGTAATTAAAACACGTGGAAAAGGCTGCTAAAGTCTTGCTGGAATCCTCTCTCTTCATGGTCCTTGGGAAGCTTTATATATCTGCTGTAGTTCTTTCTCCGTTTAGAAGAAGAATACTTTATTGTCCAGTTATTATCTTTACGGTCCACGGAAATGGACAGTTGTAGTTCTCTCTCCGGTGAGCTGAAGAAATCAGCTTTAAAAGAGTCAACTTATTGTCCGATACAGTTTATCTTAGCTTTTATTTTTTCTTCTGAAAAAGGAACTCCTGTTTTGATGTCAACACCATGTCTGGGGAAGATGTAGTCCACTGCCATCTCCTCTCCCTCTCGTCACCTTTTTCCTTTACGTTATAATCTAATGTCCTTTTATCCAGTCAGACGAGTCACTAACCCAGCTGTCTGCAACAGACAGTGCGGGCACAGAGAGAGCGAGGGATGGGTTTGAAAAAAGTCAGCATTCTGTCCAGCCCACTTAACACATTCATATAGCCAGCTGCACAGACAGGCAGTTCAGGTTTCACTCACCCCTCTCTCTCATTGGTCAATACAAACAATCTTCTCTCTCCTTGAGCCGGCGGATGAGTTATCGAACGAAGCCCAATATTATTTATAGAAACACCCTCTCCGTTAGAGAAAAATACTCTCTCCTTGATCGTAGGCAGGTAACCTCCAACCAAAACCTCCAAAATCTTCCGTCCTCCCGTCTTCTCCTCCCGATCACACAGGAAGGAGTCTTTAGGAAAGATAAGCTGCACACTCTGTGGGGAGGCTCTTCTGCAATAAACTTAATTAAATAATCGACTCCATCGTCAGGGTTTCATCTGAGACACCGGTGTCCAAAAGAAAAGTTGTAAAACTAGTTGAGTGTTTTCCTCTGCTCAGGTTGTCTGTAGTATGCTACAGTTTAGGATGATGATATACTGTAGTATCCAGTGAAACATCTACGATAGGACAGGTTGCTGTAGTATCCAGTGAGAGGCGTGTGAGGGAGGGCTGTGACTTCGTCTCTGTGTGGCTGCTCTGCGTTGTGTCGTGTGTGGAGCTGCTTCTGGTCCTATCCCACCGCTACACTACGCATCTCACTCTCGCTCTATCTCTCGGTCTCTCTCTCTCTCTAGCGCTATCTCTCACTCTCTATCTCTCGCTCTCTCTCTAGCTCTATCTCTCTCTCTCTCTCTAGCTCTATCTCTCGCTCTCTCTCTCTCTCTCTAGCTCTCTCTCTCTCTCTCTCTCTCTAGCTCTTTCTCTCGCTCTCTCTCTTTCTCTCGCTCTCGCTCTCTCTCTCGCTCTCTTTTGCTCTCTCTCTCTCTCTCTGTCTCTCTTGCTCTCTCTCTCTCTCTTTCGAGCTCTCTCTCTCTCTGTCTTGCTCTCTCTTTCGCTCTTTCTCTCTCTCGTTCTTTCTCTCGCTCTCTCTCTCTCGCTCTCTTTCGCGGTCTCTCTCTCTGTCTTGCTCTCTCTCTTGCTCTCTCTCTCTAGCTCTTTCTCTCGCTCTCTCTCTTTCTCGCTCTCTCATTTAATCCTCCCTGCGTTTGAGTCTGTCCCTCCCGCTTTCCACCCCATTCACTGTGAAGTTTGACTGCTCTCTCCCTCAGCCTCATATGGCGCCTCCTTCACTATCACCCGCTCTCTCTCCATCACTATCACCCGCTCTCTCTCTCCTTCACTATCACCCGCTCTCTCTCTCCTTCACTATCACCCGCTCTCTCTCTCTCCTTCACTATCACCTGCTCTCTCTCTCCTTCACTATCACCCGCTCAATCTCTCTCTCCTTCACTATCACCCTCTCAATCTCCATCACTATTACCCGCTCAATCTCTCTCCCCTTCACTATCACCCGCTCAATCTCTCTCTCCTTCACTATCACCCGCTCAATCTCTCTCTCCTTCACTATCACCCGCTCAATCTCTCTCTCCTTCACTATCACCCGCTCAATCTCTCTCTCCTTCACTATCACCCACTCAATCTCTCTCTCCTTCACTATCACCCGCTCAATCTCTCTCTCCTTCACTATCACCCGCTCAATCTCTCTCTCCTTCACTATCACCCGCTCTCTCTCTACTTCACTATCACCCGCTCTCTCTCTCTCCCCTTCACTATCACCCGCTCAATCTCTCTCCCCTTCACTATCACCCGCTCAATCTCTCTCTCCTTGACTATCACCTGCTCAATCTCTCTCTCCTTCACTATCACCCGCTCAATCTCTCTCTCTCGCCATCTCTCTCTCCTTCACTATCACCCGCTCAATCTCTCTCTCCTTCACTATCACCCGCTCAATCTCTCTCTCCTTCACTATCACCCTCTCAATCTCCATCACTATTACCCGCTCAATCTCTCTCCCCTTCACTATCACCCGCTCAATCTCTCTCTCCTTGACTATCACCCGCTCAATCTCTCTCTCCTTCACTATCACCCGCTCAATCTCTCTCTCTCGCCATCTCTCTCTCCTTCACTATCACCCGCTCAATCTCTCTCTCTCGCCATCTCTCTCTCCTTCACTATCACCCGCTCAATCTCTCTCTCCTTCACTATCACCCGCTCAATCTCTCTCTCCTTCACTATCACCCGCTCAATCTCTCTCTCCTTCACTATCACCCGCTCAATCTCTCTCTCCTTCACTATCACCTGCTCAATCTCTCTCTACTTCACTATCACCCGCTCAATCTCTCTCTCTCGCCATCTCTCTCTCCTTCACTATCACCCGCTCAATCTCTCTCTCCTTCACTATCACACGCTCAATCTCTCTCTCCTTCACTATCACCCGCTCAATCTCTCTCTCCTTCACTATCACCTGCTCAATCTCTCTCTCCTTCACTATCTCCCGCTCAATCTCTCTCTCCTTCACTATCACCCGCTCAATCTATCTCGCTCGCTCGCTCTTTCTCTCTCTCGCCCTCTCTCTCTCTCCTTCACTATCACCCGCTCAATCTATCTCGCTCGCTCGCTCTTTCTCTCTCTCGCCCTCTCTCTCTCTCTCTCTATCTCTCTCTCTCTTTCTCTCACTCTCTCTCTTAATTAAATTCAAATGGCATTATTGGCATGGGAAACATATGTTTACATTGCCAAAGCATGGGAAATAAATAATAAACAAAAGTGAAATAAACAATCAGAAACTAACAGTAAACATTACACTCACAAAGGTTTCAACGTAATAGAGACATTTCAAATGTTATATTATGGACATGTACAGTGTTGTAACAATGTGCAAATATTTTAAAATAAATTAACATAAATATGGGTTGTATTTACAATCGTGTTTGTTTTTCACTGGTTGCCCTTTTCTTGTGGCAAAAGGTTACAAATCTTGCTGCTGTGATGGCACCCTGTGGTATTTAATCTAAAAGATATTGGAGTTAATCAATGTTTGATTTGATTTCAAATTATTTGTGGATCAGTGTGATCTGTGGGAAATATGTGTCTCTAATGTGGTCATAAAATTTGGCAGGAGGTCAGGAAGTGCAACTCAGTTTCCATCTCATTTTCTAGACAGTGGGCATATATCCTGTCTTCTCTTGAGAGCGTCATGGTCCCCTATTGGCTGGTTTTACTCACCAGCCAACCTTCTGGGAGAGCGTCATGGTCCCCTATTGGCTGGTTTTACTCACCAGCCAATCTTCTGGGAGAGCGTATGGTCCCCTATTGGCTGGTTTTACTCACCAGCCAACCTTCTGGGAGAGCGTCATGGTCCCCTATTGGCTGGTTTTACTCACCAGCCAACCTTCTGGGAGAGCGTATGGTCCCCTATTGGCTGGTTTTACTCACCAGCCACCCTTCTGGGAGAGCGTCATGGTCCCCTATTGGCTGGTTTTACTCACCAGCCAACCTTCTGGGAGAGCGTCATGGTCCACTATTGGCTGGTTTTACTCACCAGCCAACCTTCTGGGAGAGCGTCATGGTCCCCTATTGGCTGGTTTTACTCACCAGCCAACCTTCTGGGAGAGCGTCATGGTCCCCTATTGACTGGTTTTACTCACCAGCCAACCTTCTGGGAGAGCGTCATGGTCCCCTATTGGCTGGTTTTACTCACCAGCCAATCTTCTGGGAGAGCGTCATGGTCCACTATTGGCTGGTTTTACTCACCAGCCAATCTTCTGGGAGAGCGTCATGGTCCACTATTGGCTGTTTTTACTCACCAGCCAACCTTCTGGGAGAGCGTCATGGTCCCCTATTGGCTGTTTTTACTCACCAGCCAATCTTCTGAGAGCGTCATGGTCCACTATTGGCTGGTTTTACTCACCAGCCAATCTTCTGGGAGAGCGTCATGGTCCCCTATTGGCTGGTTTTACTCACCAGCCAACCTTCTGGGAGAGCGTCATGGTCCCCTATTGGCTGGTTTTAGGCACCAGCCAATCTTCTGGGAGAGCGTCATGGTCCACTATTGGCTGGTTTTACTCACCAGCCAATCTTCTGGGAGAGCGTCATGGTCCCCTATTGGCTGGTTTTAGGCACCAGCCAATCTTCTGGGAGAGCGTCATGGTCCACTATTGGCTGGTTTTACTCACCAGCCAACCTTCTGGGAGAGCGTCATGGTCCACTATTGGCTGGTTTTACTCACCAGCCAATCTTCTGGGAGAGCGTCATGGTCCACTATTGGCTGGTTTTACTCACCAGCCAACCTTCTGGGAGAGCGTCATGGTCCACTATTGGCTGGTTTTACTCACCAGCCAATCTTCTGGGAGAGCGTCATGGTCCACTATTGGCTGGTTTTAGGCACCAGCCAATCTTCTGGGAGAGCGTCATGGTCCACTATTGGCTGGTTTTACTCACCAGCCAACCTTCTGGGAGAGCGTCATGGTCCACTATTGGCTGGTTTTAGGCACCAGCCAATCTTCTGGGAGAGCGTCATGGTCCACTATTGGCTGGTTTTACTCACCAGCCAACCTTCTGGGAGAGCGTCATGGTCCCCTATTGGCTGGTTTTAGGCACCAGCCAATCTTTTGGGAGAGCGTCATGGTCCCCTGTTGGCTGGTTTTAGGCACCAGCCAATCTTCTGGGAGAGCGTCATGGTCCCCTATTGGCTGGTTTTACTCACCAGCCAATCACCAGCCAATCTTCTGGGAGAGCGTCATGGGACAGTTACAGTGGTCAGGTATTCTGACACTTATCTACTCTCTTTTTAGGCAAGATAGCGTTCCAATTTGCTCAATTTTTAAGGTTGATTCTTTCTTGTGTATTAAATAATTATATTTTTTTGCTTTCTCATAATTTGGTTGGGTCTAATTGTGTTGCTGTCCTGGGGCTCTGTGGGGTATGTTTGTGTTTGTGAACAGAGCCCCATCACCAGCTAGCAGAGGGGACTCATCTCTAGGGTCATTTCTCTGTAGGTGAGGACTTTGTGGTGGAATGTTTGGGCATCGATTCCCTTCAGGTGCTTGCAGAATATATTTTCTGTAATTTTGGACTATAAATTGTGCCTTCCTTTATTATACTTATGGTAAATTATGTATTCTATTCTACTGAATCATTTATCATATTATAGCCGTGCCGTAAGATTATCAAAAATCTGATTCACACTCATTTCCATTGTTGGAAAATTACAAATCTCCTATGGTTTGCAGATTGAGGGTTTGACTGACTGAGTCCACTTTTTCCCTGCGGCATTTTCATTATTTTTTTTGCTCTGTGTTGGGTTGGGTTATGTGTTCAATTGTTTGTGAAACGATAGTGAATCCTTATTATAGGAACGGTTAATTTTTTCTAAATTCACGAATGGACAATTGCTTAGCGACTGAGGTCACTTGGGTCTTTCTATAAATAAATGGGTGCCAATGTGTGACATTGGGATCAACATCTCTAAATGGTTTGAAACCAAAATTAAAATGATTTTTTTTATTCCGTTACACATGTGTACTTAGAGTGATAATAGTAAATATATACAAATTAGACCTTAACTCCATCTATACAACCACATAGGCCTTGGGCCATCTTTAAAGCAGGCTTCATGAAGGTATTGGCTAATCAAACTGAAGGACTAGTGTTGGGTGTTGCGCAATTAGTCTATCCTACACAATTGTGCACAGTAGACTGACTCAGTGTCCAATTCGAGGGAGACAAAAACATACGATAACATAAACTCATTACCTTGATGTTTTCTCTGTTAAATCTAACGACACCTTGCTGTAAATCAAGCAGACGACAACAGATGACCAACATCAATTCACGAGGAATATTAGATCCAACGTGGATCCAGGCACAACTGTCTTCAACGGTGTAACTGACGCGACACCAAAAATATTCTGGACATTTCTCGCAGCGCTTGGGCTGTTGTTGCAGCACATCTTCTATCACAACAGCTGTTCGTCACTTGGTTGTCATTCGGGGGAAATTCCTGGATCAGACGATGATGTGTGAAAATATCACAGCGTAATCAAACAGCTCGACACCAAATCCGCATCCAAAAAGTATGATTCATAATTATTGAAGACCCGCGTTAACGACATTATCAATTTAGGTTGTGTAATAAATATCATTTATTATAACACAAGCATATTTGCTATTACATTGTTATAACTAACTTCTTTCCAAACAGGGTTTCTCACAAACTCATAAGCAGATACGGAGACCCACACACACCCAGAGACAGATGGCTGACACAGGCCTTTTCATAAAGACTGATAAGAAAAGGGTGCCTGGTACTGCATATCACGAGAAACTGAGACACACACATACCCAAGGACAGAGGGCTGACGCAAACCTTTCATAAACACTGATAAGACAGGAACATCTACGCACACACAAAATCTCCTCTTCAGTCTGAACATTTTACAGAGACACACAGAAATGTCAAAATAGGAACATCTACGCACACACCTAATCTCCTGTTTTAGCTGAACATTTCTGAAGACAAAGAAATCTACTCAGAGCCAATGAGACAGCGATACTAGCCTGAAGGGGACCTCGCCCAACTCATCAGGACCAACCAGAGGACAAGAACTTCCAGACTCAACCTACTTTCTATCTTTGTATAAAATGTCTATGCACTCTGTTATCTGGGCTTCTTTCGGATAGTTCCATTTGAGCTTGAATGAAAGGGTCCGTGCACGCTATTTCAGATATCTTTACCTCTGAATAAATTGCTTTTATTTAAACCTCATCCACCCTGTCCAGAGTCTCTACTTCGTCTCAGTTCTCCAGTAAACTTGTGATATCAACAGTTGTAAGTATCGAGGAACGGTGACTCTTCGGATAGCATTTTTCTATCGCATTTACAGTATAATTTTGGATTTGTTTGTTTCAACCATGTAGGAGACACAAAATGTTACGTGTTTCTAAGATCTCTATCCAGGCCAATTGAACTGATTAATGCTTAATATTGCCAGGTCGCAGTTGCAAATGAGAACTTGTTCTCAACTAGCCTACCTGGTTAAATAAAGGTAAAATAAAAATATATATATATACTTTAGGTTATACTGTAACGATAATTTATACTGCCATAAATGCCAGGACAGAAAAGTTATGTTTAAATGTCACACGATTTTGACCTAATCTGTCAAGACAACAACCATGATAAAGGGTTAAACACACGTTTTAAATCAACTCGTGAATTGTATTGAATATATCTACAACCCCCCTTATATCTTCATGTAATGACATTACATTTTTTTTTATTGTTGCAGATTATTATAAATGACTTATCAACAGCTCTTACCAGCTCTTAACAAACACCGTGTAGGAAGGGTCACCGGTATGTGGAAAGACCCACATGTGACTAATACAACTTGAATCTCTCTTGCTAAATTGTACATGTTGTCCTCAAAACGTTTTCATTTAGTTACATATTAATTCCCATATATTTCCCATAAAATTAGTGAAATATTTAAATGATATGTACTGTATAGAAAGCAAGGGTTGTTCATTTGAGACGGTATTCCCTGCCTCTGTTCTCTCTTTCTCTCTGCTAGGTAAGTGACGACTTAGTGAGGTCTGCAGTGGCCTAGCTGGGTTGAAGAGTCAGATCAGGGCGGCTTGGGCCATCAGCCTCCCCTCCTTCTCATGTCATGCAATAAAATGCAAATGAATTACTTAAAAATCATACAATGTGATTTTCTGGATTTTCTACATGCTTTGTAAGTAGGAAAACCTGCAAAATCGGCAGTGAATCAAATACTTGTTCTCCCCACTGTACATTGCTAGCTACCATGACAAAGACCAAAGCCGGCGGGAGTACCGTTGAGGACAGTGGTGTCTCTCTATCACACGTGAATTATCTTTTAAACAAAAAGACCTAGAAGCAGTTGTTACAACAACAAGAAAATAGTGTCAAGTGTTTTGTCCAAATACACGTGGATTCTACTGATAAAAGAATGGACGACCTGACCAGAGAGGTCCAGGACCCGAAGAACAGTCTGCAGTTCTCCCAGGCTCAGCTCAATGAGTTCAAACAGGAGAACAGAGAGGTCCAGGACCTGAAGAACAGTCTGCAGTTCTCCCAGGCTCAGCTCAATGAGTTCAAACAGGAGAACAGAGAGGTCCAGGACCTGAAGAACAGTCTGCAGTTCTCCCAGGCTCAGCTCAATGAGTTCAAACAGGAGAACAGAGAGGTCCAGGACCTGAAGAACAGTCTGCAGTTCTCCCAGGCTCAGCTCAATGAGTTCAAACAGGAGAACGGCAAGATGACAGCAATCTGTAAGTCACTCACTGAGAGGACATCAGTTCTGTGTGTGAATCCATGATAACAATGACAGATAAATTAGACTATCTCGAAGGACAAGGCAAAACAACATGGTTGTGGGCGGGATTGCAGAATCTCCACATGAGACCTGCATGGAGTCTGAGGACAAAGAGATGGAAATGATCTCGGAGAAATTGAAGATAGACCACAGGCTGATTGAGGTGGAGCGCCCGCCCACAGGACTGGAAAACCCACCACAGGCCCAGGTGACAGGCCCAGGTGACAGGCCCAGGTGACAGGCCCAGGTGACAGGCCCAGGCCGATAGTGGTCAAGTTCCTGAGGTTCAAGGACAATGTAGCTGTTCTGGAAAGAACCAAGAACTTGAGAGGAAAGTATATCTTCCTCAACGAGGACTATCCTGAAGCTGTGCGCCAGAAGAGGAAAGAACTGATCCCAGTCATTAAAGCTGCCAGAGCACGTGGGGACATTGCGTACATCCGCTATGACAGGCTCATTGTCCACCCTCCCTCACAGAAGCATGGAAGGGATGAGAAAGCCAAGACTATGGGTTCGTAGCTTCAACCCCACAGCACACACACACACCAATTGATTAATGGACTGCTGAATGTATATTTCTTTCTCTTGCTTTCTCTGCTCTTTTCCATATTATGTCTCTGATCAGCTACCCAGGAAAGGGCTGAAAACAGCCCATATTAATATATGTAGCCTTTGAAATACGGTTCATGAAATCAATAACTTGCTAACATCAGATAACATTCATATATTATTCATTTCTGAGACTCACTTAGATAATTCATTTGATGATACATCAGTAGCAATACAGTAGCAATACAAGGATATAACATTTATACACAGTAAATGTATCTGAGTCAATTGTACTCAAATTGAATACAATTATACTCTACCAAAGATAACATTTGGTCCCAATCTAAATAGAGTAAAATGTACTCTTGTTGCAGAGTTCAATTTTCAGAGTTATTTCTACTCCATTCAGTGTTTATATTTAACTCTACAAACTGTAGTTTAATCTATTTAGATTGGAAACAACTCTTCTGCCAATTCACTCAATATAGATTTGAATCAGTCAAGGATAGCATTTGAACAACTAACTTATAGTCAATAAATCAGAAATAAATATTTAACAAAGCACTTTATTCTTAAATGTAAGACATTTGCAATACATACATCAAAATACTGATAAATAAAATAAAATTGTGAACTGAAATGAAATGTTGGCCTCTGTTCACTTTTAATACATGTACAATCGTGGCCAAAAGTTTTGAGAATGACACAAATATTAATTTTCACAAAGTCTGCTGCCTCAGTTTGCATGATGGCAATTTGCATATACTCCAGAATGTTATGAAGAGTGATCAGATGAATTGCAATTAATTGCAAAGTCCCTCTTTGCCATGCAAATTAACTGAATCTCCAAAAAAACATTTCCACTGCATTTCAGCCCTGCCACAAAAGGACCAGCTGACATCATGTCAGTGATTCTCTCGTTAACACAGGTGTGAGTGTTGACGAGGACAAGGCTGGAGATCACTCTGTCATGCTGATTGAGTTCGTATAACAGACTGGAAGCTTCAAAAGGAGGGTGTTGCTTGGAATCATTGTTCTTCCTCTGTCAAACATGGTTGGTTACCTGCAATGAAACACGTGCCGTCATCATTGCTTTGCATAAAAAGGGCTTCACAGGCAAGGATATTGCTGCCAATAAGATTGCACCTAAATCAACCATTTATCGGATCATCAAGAACTTCAAGGAGAGTCGTTCAATTGTTGTGAAGAAGGCTTCAGGACGCTCAAGAAAGTCCAGGAAGCGCCAGGACTGTCTCCTAAAGTTGATTCAGCTGCGGGATCGAGGCACCACCAGTACAGAGCTTGCTCAGGAATGGCAGCAGGCAGGTGTGAGTGCATCTGCACGCACAGTGAGGCAAAGACTTTTGGAGGATGGACTGGTGTCAAGAAGGGAAGCAAAGAAGCCACTTCTCTCCAGGAAAAATATCAGGGACAGACTGATATTCTGTAAAAGGTACAAGGATTGGACTGATGAGGACCGGTGTAAAGTCATTTTCTCTGATGAATCCCCTTTCCGATTGTTTTGGGGCATCCGGAAAAAAGCTTTTCCGTAGAAGACAAGGTGATCGCTACCATCAGTCCTGTGTCATGCCAACAGTAAAGCATCCTGAGACCATTCATGTGTGGGGTTGCTTCTCAGCCAAGGGAGTGGGCAAACTCAAAATTTTACCTAAGAACACAGCCATGAGTAATTAATGGTACCAACACATCCTCAGAGACAACTTCTCCCAACCATCCAGGAACAGTTTGGTGACGAACAATGCCTTTTCCAGGATGATGGAGCACCTTGTCATAAGGCAAAGTGATAACTAAGTGGCTCGGGGAACACAACATTGATATTTTGGGTCCATGGCCATGAAACCGCTCAGACCTTAATCCCATTGAGAACTTGTGGTCAATCCTAAAGAGGCAGGTGGACAAACAAAAAACCCAAAATTCTGACAAACTCCAAGCATTGATTATGCAAGAATGGGCTGCCATCTGTCAGGATGTGGCCCAGAAGTTAATTGACAGCATGCCAGGACGGATTGCAGAGGTCTTGAAAAATAATGGTTAACACTGCAAATATTGACTCTTTGCATCAACTTCATGTAATTGTCAATAAAAGCCTTTGACACTAATGAAATGCTTATAATTATACTTACAAACTTAAATCATCACAACTGTAAGACATCTAAATATAACATCTATATATCAAATGCTTTATGACAAAAAAGCTCTTTAACATCAACTACGTAAGGTCCCTCTGTTGTACAGCCAACTCTATATGCATTAAAATGCTCATCAAGACATATTGTTTGTAGAGCAAAAGTAACCAACAGTAACCTCTCATCTTTAACAACAACGTGGTGGATTTTCTGAAAAACGACCATCCATCTCACAATGGACTTTAAGACAAACAACTAAACCTGAATGATACATATTTCCATGGTGTTTGGCCCATTTAAAACCGTGGTGTCGTTTGGTACCTGAAGAGTCTCAGCCATCTTACAACCCCAGTCCACCACATTTTAAAGATAACATTTTTCCTGGACCGATCATGTTGGTGTCAAATGTCTGCCAACTGTACGCTATTTGACTTTGGTGTTTTTTTTTTTTTACCAATGTTTTAGTTACATTTTAAGCTTTTTAATTGATTTTTAAAGAAATTATGCTTTGCTTCATAGCGCATGCACCAGCTATGCAAAACTGGTCCAATTTTAAGCATACATGTGGAGTAACGCACCAGAAAATTATGCTTCGGTAGCAGCCTCTTTTTTTTTAAACAATTGCTTGAATAACCTGCTCTGCGATTAAGTGTTTATTTTTTTAATTTTTTAATACCCTTTGATATCATTGGAGAAAATAAAATGTTTACTATCTGAAGCAACAGCTACAGTAAATACCAGTGTAGATCATTTGGACAAACTAAGCCTCCAATGATAAGTGGTAGATTGAGAAGTAAACACCAGGACTGGATTTTCATTTAACCCCAAGTCAGAGTCCTCTTACTTCACTGCAAGAGGTTTGTCGTTTTGCTCCATGTAACCATAGTTACAGCTCTTTATTCCCTCAATTTTATTTGATGTTGTGTATTTGTCTATCAAGTGCAGTATTAGCAGTTTCATTTCATATTGTGCCACTTCCCTCAAAGATATCACGCATAATATCGACAGAGAAGTTTTCACATGTATTGAAGTACTGCAAGGAGTTTAGAATGCGAGAACGTTTTTAACACCCAATCACAGAGGGAAGACTGGGATTTGTCTCCTTTTTTTGGGCGGTGTTCTGCATGAGGTGCTCGAGTTCGCATAACTATCCTGTGTGAATCTTCATCAAAGTCAGTCTGAAAGTCCTCTTTCTCAGCAAGACGAAAGCCGGCAACAATATCTGGCACTGAATGATTCAACAAAACCGAAAATAAACAGTGAAGACCAAGGTTGTCACCTGTAACGTGGACAATAGTTCCATACACTGGTTGATCATACAAGGAGACCATAATTACATCCCTCTCAAGTACTTTAATATCCTGCACAATTGGATCAAGTATTTTCGAAAAGCCGTATGTTTTAACGTCTTGGGCATGAAATAAAGCACCCAAATGAATATTAAGCAGAAAGGAGTTGAACTTTGGAGGAAAAATTCCGTAAGGTGAAATAGATTGCTCCTAATTTATGTATAATCCCCGTTTTGATCCAAGAAGATTTGCAGTTTCAAAATCATCATAGAAAAGATGTGTCTGAATTGCTTCTGTTTTGAAAATAGAGCGCGGCTCTGGAACAGATCTCCATCACATCAGTCATAAAGCTTTCTTGAACTGGAATCAGTCTGCATCATCTCCTTTATATTAGGGTGTTTGTAAATAAACTAATGTTTTCAGAATTGGGTTGTAAACAAATTTATCAGTAACAACAATTTGATCATAGTCTCAAGTAGTCCGAATGTGTTGTGTATCAAATCTTGTACCAAGAACATATTCAACTGGGTCTACCCTTCCCCACTTTTCTGTAAAATACTGCCTTCTCTTACTTTCAGAAATACACCAAAAGGATTTTACATTTTTTCAAAACACTGATCAATTTTACACTCAATGTCACATTTTAATAGGCTCCTGTATAGACAGACACATCTTCACAGCTTCTTTAGCTTGAATATGAATATCATCAACTATCTCTTCCATGGAAAATGACCAAAGAGTTAATGGTTGTTTCACCTACACCTGCCACTTTAAGTCCAGCTATGGTTGCAGGGCAGCTGTCTACAAGACTCTTATTGACAAGGACTGAGAAAGGGAACTTGTTGATGGCAAGTCATCAAAATGACTGACTGCTACATATTCAGCTGTAGAGGGGCCTTCACCAAGATCAGAACAAGGTTCATGTGCTTTATAAAGATGCTTTCTGAACACAGAAAAAGTGCCATAAACTGATGAACAACCGTGGACCAACTTCAAGTGTTTTGTCAAGGAATTAGCATTTCTCTGGATGCTTTTGCAAGCGTAACACAACATTTTAGATGAATGATATGAAGAAGTTTGTGTGTGAAATGACATTTTTTATTTTCTATGCTGTGTTTTAACCCTTTGCAACTTAAAAACTTTTAGTAACTCAATGCAGCATCCGAGACCTCAACTCTGCACCCCTAGGATTAACCTTAGTGGTATCAACATCAATTTCATGAGTTGTGGTTTGCAAGAAGTTGTACACATTTTCCAGATCCTGGTTGTACGGGGTACCAAAGACAAAATGAGCGTTGAAAAGCTCATCAAAACAGGCAAGAGAGTCTGGTGACTTGACTTACAAGGTATTGCATGTTTGTCAATCACAATGAAGTACTTGTGAATCCCTCTGGGTCCCCACAAGCAGATCGGGTTGAAGGCTTTCCGTGACGCTCTCCAGATGCCCCTGGATGCTGGATATAAAAAACAAGACTAGGAAACTCTGCAAGGAGGGCCATGCAGTTATGTCATCAGATGAAAAGTGGGATTTATTTGACTCAAACTAAATTAATACTAAAAGAATAAGAGACTAAGAAACACTTGCTTATACAGTCGTTCACATACAATTATTCTCTGGTCATGTGTCAGGAATTTTTTATTTTTTATTTTTATTTCACCTTTATTTAACCAGGTAGGCAAGTTGAGATCAATTTCTCATTTACAATTGCGACCTGGCCAAGAATAAAGCAAAGCAGTTCGACACATATAACAACACAGAGTTACACATGGAGTAAAACAAACATACAGTCAATAATACAGTAGAAAAATAAGTCTATATACAATGTGAGATGATGAGGTGAGATAAGGGAGGTAAAGGCAAAAAATAGGCCATGGTGGCAAAGTAAATACAATATAGCAAGTAAAACACTGGAATGGTTGATTTGCAGTGGAAGAATTTGCAAAGTAGAGATAGAAATAATGGGGTGCAAAGGAGCAAAATAAATAACAATATAGTGATGAGGTAGTTGGATGGCTATTTACAGATGGGCTATGTACAGGTGCAGTGATCTGTGAGCTGCTCTGACAGCTGGTGCTTAAAGCTAGTGAGGGAGATATGAGTTTCCATCTTCAGTGATTTTTGCAGTTCGTTGCAGTTCGCAGCAGAGAACTGGAAGGAAAGGCGGCCTAAGGAAGGAATTTGCTTTGGGGATGACCAGTGAGATATACCTGCTGGAGCGTGTGCTACGGGTGGGTGCTGCTATGGTGACCAGTGAGCTGAGATAAGGCGGGGCTTTACCTAGCAATGACTTAGATGACCAGGAGCCAGTGGGTTTGGCGACGGATATGACGTGAGGGCCAGCCAATGAGAGCATACAGGTCGCAGTGTTGGGTCGTATATGGGGCTTTGGGCTTTGGTGACAAAATGGATGGCACTGTGATCGACTGCATCCAATTTATTGGAGGGTATTGGAGGCTATTTTGTAAATGACATCGCCGAAGTCAAGGATCGGTAGGATAGTCAGTTTTACTAGGGTATGTTTGGCAGCATGAGTGAAGGATGCTTTGTTGTGAAATAGGAAGCCGATTCTAGATTTAATTTTGGATTTGAGATGTTTAATATGAGTCTGGAAGGAGAGTTTACAGTCTAACCAGACACCTAGGTATTTGTAGTTGTCCACATATTCTAAGTCAGAACCGTCCAGAGTAGTGATGCTGGACGGGCGGGCGCAGGCAGCAATCGGTTGAGGAGCATGCATTTAGTTTTACTTGCATTTAAGAGCAGTTGGAGGCCACAGAAGGAGGGTTGTATAGCATTGAAGCTCGTCTGGAGGTTAGTTAACAGTGTCCAGAGAAGGGACAGCGCTATACAGAATGGTGTCATCTGCGTAGAGGTGTATCAGAGAAACACCAGCAGCAAGAGTGACATCACTGATGTATACAGAGAAAAGAGTCAGCCTGAGAATTGAACCCTGTGGCACCCCCATAGATACTGCCAGAGGTCCATACAACAGGCCCTCCTATTTGACAAACTGAACTCTATCAGAGAAGTAGTTGGTGAACAAGGCTAGGCAATCATTTGAGAAACCAAGGCTGTTGAGTGTGCTGATAAGAAAATTGTGATTGACAGAGTCGAAAGCCTTGGCCAGGTCGATGAATACAGCTGTACAGTATTGTCTCTTATCGATGGCGGTTATGATATCGTTTAGGACCTTGAGCGTGGCTGAGGTGCACCCATGACCAGCTCTGAAACCAGATTGCATAGCGGAGAAGGTACGGTGGAATTCCAAATGGTCGGTGATCTGTTTGAAGACCTTAGAAATCAAAACAAAGTTTATTTGTCACGTGCGCTGAATACAACAGTTGTAGACCTTACAGTGAAATGCTTACTTACAGGCTCTAACCAATAGTTCAAAAAAGGTATTAGGTGAACAATAGGTAAGTAAAGAAATAAAACAACAGTAAAAAGACAGGCTATAAACAGTAGCGAGGCTATAAAAGTAGCGAGGCTACATACAGACACCGGTTAGTCGGGCTGATTGAGGTAGTATGTACAGTATATGTAGATATGGTTAAAGTGACTATGCATATATGATGAACAGAGAGTAGCAGTAGCGTAAAAGAGGGGTTGGCGGGTGGTGGGCGGGACACAATGCAGATAGCCCGGTTAGCCAATGTGCGGGAGCACTGGTTGGTCGGCCCAATTGAGGTAGTATGTACGTGAATGTATAGTTCAAGTGACTATGCATATATGATGAACAGAGGCAGGGTAGGATAGATATAGATCTGTAGCAGTTTGGGTCTAGAGTGTCTCCCCCTTTGAAGAGGGGGATGACCGCGGCAGCTTTCCAATCTTTGGGGATCTCAGACGATATGAAAGAGAGGTTGAACAAGCTAGTAATAGGGGTTGCAACAATTTCGGTGGAAAATTTTAGGAAGAGAGGGTCCAGATTGTCTAGCCCTGCTGATTGGTAGGGGTCCAGATTTTGCAGCTCTTTCAGAACATCAGCTATCTGGATTTGGGTGAAGGAGAAATGGGGGAGGCTTGGGCAAGTTGCAGTGACGGGTGCAGGGCTGTTGACCGGGGTCGGGGTAGCCAGGTGGAAAGCATTTGGGATCCAAACAAAAGTATTGATGTGTAAATCACAACTTCTGCTAAAAATTGTGTTTGGTGGTAAGGTATGTAATGAGTATATGACATATACCCATGTTCACTTGTCATTTGTACAACCAATATCTTGACCATATCGGCTCTTCTGCTATCTGTTAGGCTCTTTGTCCGAGCATGATCTTCATGATCCTCTCTCCTCCAGGTTTGTTCTTCACAATGTCTTCAATCATCTAAGTTGGAGTAATTTAAAAAAAGGAACACAATAAAACTTTTAAAACAGCAATGAAATTGTTGATGTCATTTATCACTCAATCTTCAAGTTTGGCATTTGTTTAAGCTGGTCATTTGCAGTACTTACATGAGCGAGATGATTATCCTCAGCTGTCTTTCAAGTAGCAGGACACTGCTGCAATATAATGGTGCCATCGGAGACCCCGTCATTGACTCCATTGTATTTTGATAAGGAGCTGCTTGCAGAGGAGCTCAACGAATCTAGCAATCATGTTAACTGGTGTGATTAACACTGTAATTATTACACAATTTAGGTGGAAACATCCATTATTATGATTGGAGGACTTTTGTTAATGACAAGCGGAATGCAAAAAAATTTAACATCTTGAAATGATTAGAACCCCTAACTGTTCTAAAAGGGGTGGGAGAGGTGAGCACAGAAACAAGAATCATTTTAAAATATCAAAATGAGAAAAGAAATCAGCAGATATATCTGCTTGTCTCACATATTCAGAACATGTGTTAGGCTAGCTACGACTGTATGGGTGAATGTGAAGCTCTAAGCTAATAAGCAACTCACCATCAGGATTTGGGTCTTGGGGTAAACAAATCTCCAGCACAACAAGGCCTTGTTTCTTAAGAAGAAACTCAAACACCTCATCAACTTCAGTCTTCGATTCATCATAGACCTTTAAGTCCAAGGTTGGAATGTCAAATGTATTGTGTCCAAAACTCCAAAACTGTGAAGACAAAATAAGCACAACCTTATTGATTAGATATGTTTGGTATTTTTGTTGTTGAGAAAAACCAGAACAGAAGACAGAAATCGAGAGTTCGTCTTTACGTGAATATCGTAACCCCAAAACTGACTTAGTGCTCCTTTCCACGTCAATTCCAATTATATGCAGCCTGTCGACTACTGCCACGTACTAAATTATTATAACAGCAGTCTGAGTATTATAGCAATACACCAGAAAGCTATCAACACTGAGATTGTAGTAGCATACACATTTTTGTATCACTTATTCTTTAAAACCATTAATGACCGTCAAAGACAATGAGCGCAGCTACAGATGAGCATAATTAGACAATGAGCGCAGCTACAGATGAGCATAATTAGACAATGAGCGCAGCTACAGATGAGCATAATAAGACAATGAGCGCAGCTACAGATGAGCATAATAAGACAATGAGTGCAGCTACAGATGAGCATAATTAGACAATGAGCGCAGCTACAGACGAGCATAATTAGACAATGAGCGCAGCTACAGATGAGCATAATTAGCCAACTCCCTAAAACATAAACCAATCTTTGACTGATCTGTGATTTGGGGAGCCGCAATTTTCCTTTGTTTCCGTTATCAGCAAGGAAATCGGAAATCAATTTGACAGTAAATATAAAGTAAGTATATTTAAAGTGTGTCAGTACAAGTATGTTGTTCCATAGGATATTGTGTGAAATTTGAAACTTTTCACTTACCACAATCCAAAATGGATTTGAAGGTCAGTTGCCCTTCATAACAAATGTACTTCTGACAGTCGCATTAACACAAATATGCACAAATTACAAGAGAGCAGTGCTCTGTTTAGAGTAACACACACGCGTTGCATCGACCTGCCTGACGCTAAATACGGTCTACTAACAGCTCTCTTTTCAGAGTAAAACGCGCGTTTCTTACCGACCAAACAGCAGCTAAAAATTGTCAACCGGTAACTGCTCTACAGTTCAGAGTAAAACCTACGTGTTGCACCCACCAAACTGCAGCTAAAAACTGGCTAAACTTGAGTGAAACACACAACTAGCACAGACCAACTGCCGCTAACTGTCTGCTAACAGCTCGCTTTTCAGAGTAAAACACAGTCCGCTAGCTACTGATAATAGCTAATACCGCTTTGTTGAAAATGTAAAACAGGTGATGCATGTGATCCTACTGTCCGTAAAACACTAAAAGTGGTATAACTTAATGTTACTGTAGCTAGCTAGTTAATTAGCTCTAGCTAGATGCTCACATTAGCATCTATGTAAATCGCGCAGTAACAGTAAGCCTACACTACAATGCTAGCTAGCTGTAATGTTGCTGAACAGTTTTAATTTGCACACAAATTTAACCAATAACAGTGAACTTAACCGGAATTCTAATTTAACTTTAGAAATGAAGAAGTTCTGTGAATCGACGGATCCACGCTCTCGATCTGTCCACTCTTTTCATTCACGAGACTCATGCAAATGGACAATGGCGGCAACATCTAAACTTAACCAACATTAGTGGGCTATCTATTTTACTCCAATAGAATTTAATCTGTATTTTTTTCGCCCACTCTAGCGGCCGCAGATAATAATTACACTCTAAAATGATTTTGATTGATTGATTATTATTGATTATGATTATTTCATTGGCAAAGTGGGCAAACTTAGGCAGGAAATGCCCACGACAAACAGTGGACAATTATATTTATGCATAAAAAAATAAATAATGAAAGAAAAGCAGTGCAAGTTTGAATTTTGTAAAGTTAGTGTGGGAGAGGTGGAAAAATTGTTAACGATTAATAATGACAAACCTCCTGGCATTGACAACTTAGATGGAAAGCTACTGAGGATGGTAGCTGACTCTATAGCCACTCCTACCTGTCATATCTTTAATCTGAGTCTTTGTCCTCAGGCCTGGAGGGAAGCCAAAGTCATTCCGCTACCCAAGAGTGGTAAAGCGGTCTTTTACTGGTTCTAACAGCAGACCTATCAGCTCGCTGCCAGCTCTTAACAAACTGTTTGACCAAACCAATTAACAGCAGACTTTCAGCATGCTTATAGAGAAGGACACTCAACATGTACTGCACTGACACAAATGACTGATGATTGGTTGAAAGAAATTGATAATAAGAAGATTGTGGGAGCTGTACTGTTAGATTTCAGTGCAGCCTTTGATATTATTGACCATAACCTTTTGTTGAGAAAAAAACTTAAGTGCAATTGGCTTTTCAACCTCTAACATATGGTGGATTCAGAGATACAGTAGGTATCCATCTTGGGTGAGGGCAGTGTGGAGAGCAATTGACATTGCGGCATCTACGCATCTGTTAGATCCCAGTGTCTGGGATGGTGGAGTTGATGTGTGCAATGACCAGCCTCTCAAAGCACTTCATGATTACAGATGTGAGTGATACAGGGCAGTAATTATTGTGGCATTAAAGTCTTAGAGTTCTTAGGAGCAGGAAATGATGTGGTCAATTTAAGACGAGAGGATTGCAGCCTGGGACAATTAATGAGGAGAGGTTAAAAATGATTGTGAATATGCCCTGCCTGCTGTTCTGAGTGGCCTTGCGAGTGTTGACCTGATTAAAGACCTTACCGACGAGATCACTGGTTCGGCGGGGGCCCTCACGCACAGCACGATGCTATTATTGTCGAAGTGGGCATAAAATTAACTTAATTTGTCTGGTGGAGAGGCATCGTTGGCAGATCACAGCTGGACATATAGATACAGAATCAAGATAATAACATATGTCCTGAATATTGAATAACCAACAGACGGACTGTTCACATTCTAATTGCTATTTTGTTTTTTATAACACTACTTCCATCTTGTACATATCGTTAACAATCCACAGTTGCATCCAATATTTAGAAGAATATACACCAAATATGCAAATACATTCCTGACAGTCATTCCTTAAATATGTAAGTGAGACCTCTCATAACCTGTCCAACACAGTGACAGAGAAGAGAGACCTCTCGCAGCCTGTCCAACACAGTGTCGTGTCTTTGGATATGCCGGATTAAGTGATATGACATGCTATTCTATAAAATCATTTCTCTGTAATTAATATTACCTGATTAAGCTTATCAGGTAAATGTAATTAACTAGAAAGTCGGGGCACCACGAAATAATGTTTATAGAGCTGTTATCTTCCGAATAAACTCTTAAAGACCTGGTCATCTTTTACATCAAGAGCAGTCAATATTTAATCGTCACCTTGTTTAGTCTCATCTGAAAGTTATCTTCACGAACCCTGGCTAACAAGTTGAATCAGCAATACAACATTTGGCTTAATTATTTATTTACTAAATAATCACACAGAATTACATCTACACAGAATCAGGGGCGAAAATCTGATATCAACCTTGGAGGGGACAATTAGATTACATTTTCTCAAGAGCAATTCCTGAGGGGGACACCAAAAGTAGTGCTGTAACACATAGCCTACGTTGTAATATGTTAAATGTATATTGAGGAACCATAATTCCTACAACTGAATAATTGATAGGTACAGTAGTTAACTGAAGGGTTTAACCAACTTGTTCAAATGTTTAAATCATTATAATACTACTACTAATAATAGTTATAGCAGTGCTCCTTACCAGTCCAGTATGTATGCAGGTATTCGTACTTACAACTAGCAATATCAAGAAAGGCCAGTAGGTAGCAATGGTACTGTACACTGTATGGGTGTAGTTTTCATAAATACAATGAACATGGTGTGATCTCATCTAAAATAATCTCCATTGAGAACCATCACAAAGTTGGTCTCCGTATTGAATTGACCTTTTAATTTGACTTTTTCTGATACATTTATATAGTCATTAAATATGTGCCACTGGCCTAAGTCTACTACAATATCTTTACAAGAACAAAAAGCTTAAAATAAGTACAGTTCTAAAAGCAAAATAACTACTTCAATGAAAAACCCAAATAAATCAAACACAATATCCTTCAGTCAGTGTCTCAACTCTTCAAACAGCAGCTATGGACAAGTATGTTGCACAAAGTATGCAATTTTAAATAAAATAACATGAAATAAATAATTTGTAAGTGTACTGTCATGTACTAAAAACTACTCTCCTCTAGGCTGCTTAGTACCCGCTCATACTGCCCTAGCACAGCTCTAATAGCAGTATTCCGCACAGTCCACCTTGTTGGACATAGGGGTTTCCGGGTGGGCAGATGTGTTTCTTTGGACGTGGCAATTGATTCAAACATGCTCTTAAACTTTCCTGACTGGCCATAGAGGACACCTAACTGATGGACCCAAGAAAGGGAATCCCGGATCAGTGGGGAGGCTGAGCAGCCAGCCTGTGTAATCAGATTTACACAGTGTGCTCCACAATGGACATAGAGGGCTAATGGCTGCTGCCTTCTCACAATTGCCTGTGCATCTGTGTATTTTCCTGCCATGTTTGAGGCACCATCGTAACTCTGCCCACGTAAGCCAGACATGGGCAGATTGAGCCCCAACAACACTTCAGTTCCCACTTTCGCAATGCCCTCGCCTGTTGTCTCCGACACCCTGTATAGCTCAATAAACTCCTCGTGAGGGACAAGGTCATGGTCAACATAACGCAGACAGACATTCTCCTGTTCAGCACCAGAGACATCTTGAGTACCATCAACAATTAATGAAAATTGTACAATCGGAAGAGACCTAATCTCAGCTGCAATGCCTCGAATGATTGTATTGGCCATGATGTTCAGAATTTCATTCTGTGCTTTGGGGCCTCTTGAAACGTCAACACTCTGTTGGCAAGAGTTTGCGGTTCAAAAATTGTGGGTGTGGCTGATATGGTTTTGTGCCATCACTGAGGTAACTGGACAATGCTGTGCCACTGTCCCCTATACTGGTGCTGCTGGCAACAAGGGTGACACCTGGTCCTGCCGTGGCTGTGACATTGTTCTCTGAAGTCTCTCTCCCTGGCTCTTTCCCTTTCACCACCCTCACTGACTCAGTCTGTCTCCTAGAAAATAAATAAGGTGTTTGCCGTACTCCTAACTACCGGTACCCAAAACTACACAATTAATCACAACAGCAATACCATTGCCATAAACAAATCTTAGTTTAGTCATCAGTTTAAGTTGAGAGCGGGGGTATCCATGGCATTTTCCAATTATGTCCCTATTTTACAAGTAAAAAAAATTGAGAACCTTTCATAATGTTGCCAAACAAAGACTCAACAAACTTACCTGAAACTCCCTGTCTCTGCCAGTCTGTCCCTGCCTATCTGTCCCCAGCTCTGCTGTCTGTGTGCCATCTGTTGCCTGCTCTGCCTAATGACATCATTGTGAAACATTCCATTAGCATTTCACTTCTTTCTTATGAACATTTTATCAACTCGTCTTTGAGATATTAGGCTACTAGAGTTCTTACTTTGCGTTTTGGTGTACTGAAAAATACTCTGATGTCCGTCTTTTTACTTTTTTCTGCCATTTTTCTACCTGGCTGGCTGGCTGGCTGGCTGGCCGGTCTAGCTGCACACACACACATTTACACAACATATGCTACAACCCTTTCTAATTTTAATATAGTTTGTTTCATATTGGCTGGCTTCCAACAATAGCTGAATTTGTAAAGCTAGCGAGCACCAATTCCGTTTCTGTGGTGTTTGCTATAATCAAAAAAAAAAAAAGGTGAAATAAAATAAATTTAAAAAAGTTCATTATCGACAATTTAGCTTTTGCAACGAGACCATTAAATATATTTAAGACAATGGTATAAGAGAGTGTAGTTCGGTTCAGTTTGGACTTCAGTTTATCGCTAACCTTATCACAGGGACTTTGAAGCACTACAGCTGCATGCTGATCTTGGAATAAACTGACGATAGCAAAGATTCCATCTTTGACGACGCCACATTAATGGAATAGGTACTAGCTAGCTTGCTAGTTAATGTTTGCTTTAGTTTGCGCGCTAGCTCTGCAAATTCAGCTAGTGTGTGAACCCTGCCAACATAAAAATTTAAACATTGCTATGGCGCGATTGACTGGATTAACCTCACGTCAGTTACGTACATGTGCCTTTCGGACAGTAGATACGAACCCTCTATTACCTTGCCAGCTAAAGAACTGGCAGTGGATCAAACCATTGTGAGGCAAAGGGCGGGGTGGTCGCAATCTTTTGAAACTTAAAAAGGCGCTATTAAGTGTCTATAATCAGCACAACTGCTTTCATTGCGTATTATTAATATTATTGAAATTACATAGTTATGTTTACAGTGATAGATTGGGGGGGACAAATCATATTTTTCCCAGGATGGGGGGGTCGTGTCCCCCCCGTCCCCCCTGGGATTTCCGCCTATGCACAGAATGTATCATACATCGATTACAAATTATGTCATAAAGGAAAACGTCCCTAGCGGACGGAACAGATATGACGGCTGGTTATACAAAGAAAGGAGGTTTTGAATGAAAGAGCGGGAAGACTGAGTAACAAAGGGAGAAGCTATGCTATCGTAAATACAGTATCTTATGCATTCTAAATAACCGCCCATTTGAAAAAGGAAAATGCAATAAATATTTACTCTGAGCTGCGCTTTGGTAGATTGGTCGTAGATAGAAGGCGGGGTGGTCCAGCATGGATCTCTGGTCCTTTGAAGAATGTCTAATGGTGAACTGGAGCGTGGTAGAATGGATACTCTGTCCGTCCTCTCCTAGCACACGTTTAGCGGGCGGAGAGGGTAGCACTTCTTTAGTGAATAAGAGTTCAAAGCTCATACCAAGTTGCCAGACTTTTAAACTCATGCTATAATCTGTCTGGTGTAGTCGAAATTCATTAGGTCGTCACCTTCACGTTGAGATTCGATGCTAATTTCGTTAGGTTCTTGTCGTTCAACCAGAGCTCATATTGAGGGAGGGAGGGGAGAGAGGGAGGGTGAGGGAGGGGAGGTCTTACCACCATGGGACATGGTCTCTCTCCATCCGTGTTACGTCCTACCACCATGGGACATGGTCTCTCTCCCTCCGTGTTAGGTCCTACCACCATGGGACATGGTCTCTCTCCCTCCGTGTTAGGTCCTACCACCATGGGACATGGTCTCTCTCCCTCCGTGTTACATCCTACCACCATGAGACATGGTCTCTCTCCCTCCGTGTTACGTCCTACCACCATGGGACATGGTCTCTCTCCCTCCGTGTTAGATCCTACCACCATGGGACATGGTCTCTCTCCCTCCATGTTAGATCCTACCACTATGGGATATGGTCTCTCTCCTTCCGTGTTAGGTCCAACCACCATGGGACATGGTCTCTCTCCCTCCGTGTTAGGTCCTACCACCATGGGACATGGTCTCTCTCCCTCCGTGTTATGTCCTACCACCATGGGACATGGTCTCTCTCCCTCCGTGTTAGGTCCTACCACCACGGGACATGGTCTCTCTCCCTCCGTGTTAGGTCCTACCCCCAGGGACATGGTCTCTCTCCCTCCGTGTTAGGTCCTACCACCATGGGACATGGTCTCTCTCCCTCCGTGTTAGGTCCTACCACCACGGGACATGGTCTCTCTCCCTCCGTGTTACGTCCTACCACCACGGGACATGGTCTCTCTCCCTCCGTGTTAGGTCCTACCACCATGGGACATGGTCTCTCTCCCTCCGTGTTAGGTCCTACCACCATGGGACATGGTCTCTCTCCCTCCGTGTTAGGTCCTACCACCATGGGACATGGTCTCTCTCCCTCCGTGTTAGGTCCTACCACCATGGGACATGGTCTCTCTCCCTCCGTGTTACGTCCTACCACCATGGGACATGGTCTCTCTCCCTCCGTGTTAGATCCTACCACCATGGGACATGGTCTCTCCCTCCGTGTTAGATCCTACCACCATGGGACATGGTCTCTCTCCCTCCGTGTTAGGTCCAACCACCATGGGACATGGTCTCTCTCCCTCCGTGTTAGGTCCTACCACCATGGGACATGGTCTCTCTCCCTCCGTGTTATGTCCTACCACCATGGGACATGGTCTCTCTCCCTCCGTGTTAGGTCCTACCACCACGGGACATGGTCTCTCTCCCTCCGTGTTAGGTCCTACCACCACGGGACATGGTCTCTCTCCCTCCGTGTTAGGTCCTACCACCACGGGACATGGTCTCTCTCCCTCCGTGTTAGGTCCTACCACCACGGGACATGGTCTCACTCCCTCCGTGTTAGGTCCTACCACCATGGGACATGGTCTCTCTCCCTCCATGTTAAGTCCTTCCACCATGGGACATGGTCTCTCTCCATCCGTGTTAGGTCCAACCACCATGGGACATGGTCTCTCTCCCTCCGTGTTAGGTCCTACCACCATGGGACATGGTCTCTCTCCCTCCGTATTAGGTCCTACCACCATGGGACATGGTCTCTCTCCCTCCGTGTTAGATCCTACCACCATGGGACATGGTCTCTCTCCCTCCGTGTTACGTCCTACCACCATGGGACATGGTCTCTCTCCCTCCGTGTTAGGTCCTACCACCATGGGACATGGTCTCTCTCCCTCCGTGTTAGATCCTACTACCATGGGACATGGTCTCTCTTCCTCCGTGTTACGTCCTACCACCATGGGACATGGTCTCTCTCCCTCCGTGTTAGATCTTACCACCATGGGGCAGCTGTTACATAAGCTGTATTAATCAGACAGGCACCCTGTTCCTAAATAGTGCTCTACTTTTCATCAGAGTCTATGGGGATGCACTACATAGGGAATAGGGTGCTCTATGGGCCCTGGTTTAAAGGAGTGCACTACATAGGGAATAGGGTACACTATGGGCCCTGGTTTAAAGTAGTGCACTACATAGGGAATAGGGTGCACTATGGGCCCTGGTTTAAAGTAGTGCACTACATAGGGAATAGAGTGCACTATGGGGTGCTTACAGTGTGTGGAGGATATGGAGGGGAGGGGAGAAGGAGAGGGAGGAGAGGAGAGGGAGAAGGAGGAGGGGAGAGGGGGAAGGAGAAGGAGGAATGGTATAGAGGAGGAGTCATTTATGCTGGTCATTTATGAACATTTGAACATCTTGGCCATGTTCTGTTATAATCTCCACCCGGCAAAGCCAGAAGAGGACTGGCCACCCCTCATAGCCTGGTTCCTCTCTAGGTTTCTTCCTAGGTTTTGGCCTTTCTAGGGAGTTTTTCCTAGCTACCGTGCTTCTACACCTGCATTGCTTGCTGTTTGGGGTTTTAGGCTGGGTTTCTGTACAGCACCTTGAGATATCAGCTGATGTACGAAGGGCTATATAAATACATTTGATTTGATTTGATTTTGAGAGAGGGAGAGGAGGGGAGGGGAGAGGGAGAAAGGTGAGTGGTATAGAGGAGGTGGAGGAGAGAGGGAGAGGTGGAGTGGTATAGAGGAGGGGAGGGGAGAGGGAGAGGAGAGGGAGAAAGACGAGTGGTATAGAGGAGATGAGGGGGAGAGGATGGGAGACCTGTATAAGAGGCAGTAGATATTGCTGTTATTGCCACTATAGGGGGTGCTGTTTCAACTTGGACATTTATCGTTCCCAAATTAAACTGCCTCGTACTCAATTCTTGCTCGTACAATATGCATATTATTATTACTATTGGATAGAAAACAATCTCTAGTTTCTAAAACCGTTTGAATTATGTCTGTGGGTGAAACAGAACTCTTTCTGCAGCGAAATTCATGACAGGAACTGCGAAGGTCTGAAAACGAGGCTCTGTTCTCAGATTAGTTTAAAGCTCTGTATGTATCCTATGGGTCGACATGAACTGCACGCGCCTTCCCCTGGATGTCAGTAACCAATGAGAATTGGAATGGAGTTTCTACGTAGATCTCAGACCTTATAAAAGGCCATGGCATGGGGGGTGCGCTCTTTTCGACGTTCGTCAAGACGCATAGGAGGACCTCAGGATGGCATGCTCAAAAGCTCTCGTTATAGGCCTAAGATATATCCGTCTGTGATTTAATTCGATATAGGTGTAAGTTATTTTAAACCGAGTTATATCAGTTTATGCGAGTATATTGCGGTTTTCGGAATTTCCTTAGTATTGCGTTTTGAACATTTGGGTATGTCTGCGCCACATAGCTATTGTTAGCTGCTAGTTCCAAAGTTGAAGAGGACGTTTTACAACCGAGCAACGATTCTTTTGGACAAAGGACAACTTGCCCAAGATTCTGATGGAAGCTCGTCCAAAAGTAAGAGCTATTTATGATGTTATTCCGTATTTATGTGGAAAAATGTAAAAGGATTTGTCCGCCATTATTGCGGCACTGGTCTGGCAGTAACGCACACTGTATGTCTAGTAACGTTAATTTTAAAATTCTAACACAGCGTTTGCATTAATAACTAATGCATCTTTCATTTGCTGTCCAACCTGTATTTTTTAGTCAAGTTTACGATTATTTATCGATTAGATTAGGTGCCTCTCCAAGATGGCGCCGGCCAGAATGCATGAAATGCTGCTACTGATCACATTGTATAACCACGATTTGTGCTGCTAAATATGCACATTTTCGAACAAAACCTATATGCATTGTGTAATATGATGTTACAGGACTGTCATCTGATGAAGTTTATCAAGGTTAGTCCAATTATATATCTTTTGCTGGATTGTTACGATCGCTAACATTTGCTACTGGTAAATGCGGTTGTGTTTCTGGCTATTGTGGTAAGCTAATATAATGCTATATTGTGTTTTCGCTGTAAAACACTTAAAAAATCTGACATATTGGCTGGATTCACAAGATGTTGGGCTTTCATTTGCTGTACGCTGTGTATTTTTCAGAAATGTTTTATGATGAGTAATTAGGTATTTGACGTTGGTCTCTGTAATTATTCTGCCTGCATCGGAGTAAAAAAAGTGGTGTCTTTTGCTAACGTGGTTAGCTAATAGATTTACATATTGTGTCTTCCCTGTAAAACATTTTAAAAATCAGAAATGATGGCTGGATTCACAAGATGTGTATCTTTCATCTGGTGTCTTGGACTTGTGACTTAATGATATTTAGATGCTAGTATTTACTTGTGACGCTATGCTAGGCTATGCTAGTCAGCTTTTTTACTGATGGGGGTGCTCCCGGATCCGGGTTTGGGAGGAATTAGAGGTTAATGAATGTATACTCTGTGGTGAGAAACACTCTGACCCCTATAGACAGCAAGACTAAAGAGAGAAGAAGGTGGGTGGAGGTGTGTAGGGGGGATACATGCACTGATTGGACCCACTAGTGTGAGGAGGGGAGGAAAACCATTAAATATAAACCTTTCAATATCTATAGGCTATACTAGGACACAACGATCCGCTGGTGTGATAGGGAAACATTAATTCATATATTTATTTAGTTTGTAAATGTATCAGAATAATGCTTTTAGGGCTGCTTTCCTGGACACCGAATTAGCCTAGTCCTGCACTAAGCAGTTGCCAGCAATTTAATTGGAGAATCTCCATTAGGCATTCATTATAGTCTAGCCACTAAGATTAATCTGTGTCTGGGAACCCGACACCAACTATCTACCTATGACTCACTTCGGTCCCGCTTTAAATGAAGTACAGCTTATAAAGCCTTCATAAACACCACATGAATGTGTTATAACTGTATGTCACGCTTTATAAAGGGTTCATAAATGTGGCATAACGGTGTGACATAACCATCAATGTCAAATGTGACATAAACCTGTGCTTTATAAAGTGCTTAAATAAAGGCCTTATAAATCATATTAAATTGAGAGTTCACAAAGCATTTATAACCTGAATCTTGGTAGAGCATTGCAATGCAAGGATAGTGGGTTCGATTCCCGGGACCACCCATAAATAAAAATGGATTCACGCATGACTAAGTTGCTTTGGATAAAAGTGTCTAAATGGTATATATTCTATTATTCTTTCCCTCTTGGGTGCATAGTCAATATTGGACCTGACCTCAACCATCTCCCACAATGCTGTGCTGCAGGATGACACACTCTAATGCGCAGTCACGCACAACAAAAAACATTGGGCTTTTTTAAAAATCCATTTTTATTGTTGTTGTTTTTTCTTTCAAATTCCATTTATATATATATTTTTTTACTGGTTTTCCCCGTTTTTTTTCTCACACTTTTTTTTTAATTGAAAAACAACCAAATGTGTGACTCGTTTCAGGAAACTAGGCGTATGTCGCTGGTTACTACTTCACAGGAGAGCAATTTGAACTTAAATTCCGAAAACAGTGATTTGCAGTGAAGGCAATCAGGTGACCTTGGAACATGTTTTAAAACTCACATTTAACACAGATGTGTCACCATCGCTGACGTCGTGGAAAAGACCGGACCAAGGTGCAGCATGTTGAGCGTACATTTCTTTATTTGATAAATGTCGCCAACAAAACAAAGAACAAGGAAACGACCGTGAAGCTTACTTAGGCTATAATGCCACTAACAAAGACAACTACCCACAAATACCAAAAGGAAAAAAGGCTGCCTAAGTATGATTCCCAATCAGAGACAACGATAGACAGCTGTCCCTGATTGAGAACCATACCCGGCCAAAACATAGAAATAAAGAACATAGAGTTTCCCACCCGAGTCACACCCTGACCAACCAAACATAGAGAATGAAAAGATCTCTACGGTCAGGGCGTGACAAGATGTGAATCTTTGCTTCATGAATCAATACAGTTTATCGATGCTTTTCTATTATTACACGGGGGACTTTGACGTTGACAATTTTCAAAATTCTGTGACCGGAAGTTTTTTTTTGTGTGTGTTGCTGATGAGATGCTGATCATGTGATGAGTTCGCAAATCAAATGACCACTTGTGGTTCCACTGGACAGTGGAAAACAAATAACTTAATTAACCTTTTATTTTAATTTAAATTAGTTTATAGTAGTTGGAGTTGGATTACCTACTTCAGCTACCTCAATCGTTATTTGAAATTATTTCGATTACTTAACAGCAAATGCTAGCTAGCCGGAATTTATCTAGCTAGCAGCCAAGAACACAGTGTCCTCCATCATTCTGAAATGGAAGAAGTTTGGAACCACCAAGACTTGCTAGAGCTGGCCACACGGCCAAACTGAGCAATGGGGGGAGAAGTGCCTAGGTCAGGGAGGTGACCAAGAACCCGATGGTGACTCTGACAAAGCTCCAGAGATCCTCTGTGGAGATGGGAGAACCTTCCAGCATTCCACCCATCAGGCCTTATGGTAGAGTGGCCAGACGGAAGCCACTCCTCAGTAAAAAGGCACATGACAGCCCACTTGGAGTTTGCCAAAAGGCACCTTAACAAGATGCTCTGGTCTGATGAAACCAAGAATTAACTCTTTGGCCTGAATGTCAAGCGTCATGTCTGGAGGAAACCTGGCACCATCCCTACGGTGAAGCATTATGGTACCATCTATAAACCGTTCTGTAGGAATCCCCTAACTAATCCATCTGTAAACCGTTCTGTAGGAATCTCCTAACTAATCCATCTGTAAACCGTTCTGTAGGAATCCCCTAACTAATCCATCTGTAAACATTTCTGTAGGAACCCCCCTAACTCTCCATCTGTAAACCTTTCTGTAGGAACCCCCCTAACTCTCCATCTGTAAACATTTCTGTAGGAACCCCCCTAACTCTCCATCTGTAAACCTTTCTGTAGGAACCCCCCGAACTCTCCATCTGTAAACCTTTCTGTAGGAACCCCCCTAACTCTCCATCTGTAAACCTTTCTGTAGGAACCCCCTAACTCTCCATCTGTAAACATTTCTGTAGGAACCCCCCTAACTCTCCATCTGTAAACCTTTCTGTAGGAACCCCCCTAACTAATCCATCTGTAAACCTTTCTGTAGGAACCCCCTAACTCTCCATCTGTAAACATTTCTGTAGGAACCCCCCTAACTCTCCATCTGTAAACCTTTCTGTAGGAACCCCCCTAACTCTCCATCTGTAAACCTTTCTGTAGGAACCCCCCTAACTCTCCATCTGTAAACCTTTCTGTAGGAACCCCCCTAACTTTCCATCTGTAAACCGTTCTGTAGGAATCCCCTAACTAATCCATCTGTAAACCTTTCTGTAGGAACCCCCCTAACTCTCCATCTGTAAACATTTCTGTAGGAACCCCCCTAACTCTCCATCTGTAAACCTTTCTGTAGGAACCCCCTAACTCTCCATCTGTAAACATTTCTTTAGGAATCCCCCTAACTAATCCATCTGTAAACCTTTCTGTAGGAACCCCCCTAACTCTCCATCTGTAAACCTTTCTGTAGGAACCCCCCTAACTCTCCATCTGTAAACCTTTCTGTAGGAATCCCCTAAACTAAACCATCTGTAAACCTTTCTGTTCCAATAACAATGTGTTGCTCAGAACATCACACTCTGATAGCAACTCTATGTACTTGAAGCATTTGTCTCCAAATTTTATTTGTTATGAGTAATTCACTGCCAGAAAAACGAGGCTGCGTCCCGAACCGACACCCTATTCCCTATATAGTGCACTACTTTTGACCAGAGACTAAAAAAAAAGTACTGCAGTATATAGAGAAGAGGGTACCATTTGGTGCACAGCCGATAACACATTTCTTCTTGTGACTTTTTGAGTCAGTGACCATGAATATGCAATAGAAATATCAGTGCATATTAAAGTGTTGAGGTGAGAAGCTAGTCCATCTGGTTAGGGTAATACCAGCAGATGTGTTCTCCTTGTTGTTGGACCTCAGCACAAACAACAGGAGAGAAGGTGAATGGTTCACACACACACACACACACACACACACACACACACACACACACACACACACACACACACACACACACACACACACACACACACACACACACACACACACACACACACACACACACACACACACACACACACACACACATCCCCATCCCCATCCCCATCCCCAGTGGCTCTGATCCTCGGGCACCGGATACCCTTTACCTGCAGGACAGACCAGCCTAACAAATCAGTGCTTTATATTACATATGGGGATTGGCTGTAAATTACTTGTACTGTATGTAGAATATGGAGAGGAGAGTACTCAGTGCTTTATATTACACCTGGGGATTGGCTGTAAATTACTTGTACTGTATGTAGAATATGGAGAGGAGAGTACTCAGTGCTTTATATTACACCTGGGGATTGGCTGTAAATTACTTGTACTGTATGTAGAATATGGAGAGGAGAGTACTCAGTGCTTCTCGGTAAGGGCTGTTTTCCAAATGACACCCTATTCCCTTCCTAGTGCCCTACTTTATAGTGCACCCCCCATAGGGCTCTGGTCAAAAGTAGTGCACTATAAAGGGAATAGGGTGCCACTTAGGACACATCAAAAAGGAATCAGTGTATTATCCCACCCAGTCTGGTGCTTTAGCCTGGCTGGCGTCCGCTTAGATCTCTCTATGTAATCGTTCAGCTCTGGAGTCTTGTGGCTATGAGCCAACGCAGCAATATCTGCCACACCCCAAGCAAAGGCAACACCCTGCAGTGAAAGTGGATCCGTCTCCGCCTGACTGTTCCCTTTGCTTCAGAGACTTAGGGAGAGAGAGAGAGAGGCTGAGGGATGAGAGAGAGGCTGAGGGATGAGAGAGAGGCTGAGGGATGAGAGAGAGGCTGGGGGATGAGAGAGAGGCTGAGGGATGAGAGAGAGGCTGAGGGATGAGAGAGAGGCTGAGGGATGAGAGAGAGGCTGAGGGATGAGAGAGAGGCTGAGGGATGAGAGAGAGGCTGACATTTAACATTTACATTTAAGTCATTTAGCAGACGCTCTTATCCAGAGCGACTTACAAATTGGTGCATTCACCTTATGATATCCAGTGGAACAACCACTTTACAATAGTGCATCTAACTCTTTTAAGGGGGGGGGGGGGGGTTAGAAGGATTACTTTATCCTATCCTAGGTATTCCTTAAAGAGGTGGGGTTTTAGGTGTCTCCGGAAGGTGGTGATTGACTCCGCTGACCTGGCGTCGTGAGGGAGTTTGTTCCACCATTGGGGTGCCAGAGCAGCGAACAGTTTTGACTGGGCTGAGCGGGAACTGTACTTCCTCAGAGGTAGGGAGGCGAGCAGGCCAGAGGTGGATGAACGCAGTGCCCTGGTTTGGGTGTAGGGCCTGATCAGAGCCTGAAGGTACGGAGGTGCCGTTCCCCTCACAGCTCCGTAGGCAAGCACCATGGTCTTGTAGCGGATGCGAGCTTCAACTGGAAGCCAGTGGAGAGAGAGGAGGAGCGGGGTGACGTGAGAGAACTTGGGAAGGTTGAACACCAGACGGGCTGCGGCGTTCTGGATGAGTTGTAGGGGTTTAATGGCACAGGCAGGGAGCCCAGCCAACAGCGAGTTGCAGTAATCCAGACGGGAGATGACAAGTGCCTGGATAAGGACCTGCGCCGCTTCCTGTGTGAGGCAGGGTCGTACTCTGCGAATGTTGTAGAGCATGAACCTACAGGAACGGGTCATCGCCTTGATGTTAGTTGAGAACGACAGGGTGTTGTCCAGGATCACGCCAAGGTTCTTAGCACTCTGGGAGGAGGACACAATGGAGTTGTCAACCGTGATGGCGAGATCATGGAACGGGCAGTCCTTCCCTGGGAGGAAGAGCAGCTCCGTCTTGCCGAGGTTCAGCTTGAGGTGGTGATCCGTCATCCACACTGATATGTCTGCCAGACATGCAGAGATGCGATTCGCCACCTGGTTATCAGAGGGGGGAATGGAGAAGATTAATTGTGTGTCGTCTGCATAGCAATGATAGGAGAGACCATGTGAGGATATGACAGAGCCAAGTGACTTGGTGTATAGCGAGAATAGGAGAGGGCCTAGAACAGAGCCCTGGGGGACACCAGTGGTGAGAGCACGTGGTGCGGAGACAGATTCTCGCCACGCCACCTGGTAGGAGCGACCTGTCAGGTAGGACGCAATCCAAGCGTGGGCCGCGCCGGAGATGCCCAACTCGGAGAGGGTGGAGAGGAGGATCTGATGGTTCACAGTATCAAAGGCAGCCGATAGGTCTAGAAGGATGAGAGCAGAGGAGAGAGAGTTAGCTTTAGCAGTGCGGAGCGCCTCCGTGACACAGAGAAGAGCAGTCTCAGTTGAATGACTAGTCTTGAAACCTGACTGATTTGGATCAAGAAGGTCATTCTGAGAGAGATAGCAGGAGAGCTGGCCAAGGACGGCACGTTCAAGAGTTTTGGAGAGAAAAGAAAGAAGGGATACTGGTCTGTAGTTGTTGACATCGGAGGGATCGAGTGTAGGTTTTTTCAGAAGGGGTGCAACTCTCGCTCTCTTGAAGACGGAAGGGACGTAGCCAGGGGTCAAGGATGAGTTGATGAGCGAGGTGAGGTAAGGGAGAAGGTCTCCGGAGATGGTCTGGAGAAGAGAGGAGGGGATAGGGTCAAGCGGGCAGGTTGTTGGTGTGTGGCCGGCCGTCACAAGACGCGAGATTTCATCTGGAGAGAGAGGGGAGAAAGAGGTCAAAGCACAGGGTAGGGCAGTGTGAGCAGAACCAGCGGTGTCGTTTGACTTAGCAAACGAGGATCGGATGTCGTCGACCTTCTTTTCAAAATGGTTGACGAAGTCATCCGCAGAGAGGGAGGAGGGGGGGGGGAGGAGGATTCAGGAGGGAGGAGAAGGTGACAAAGAGCTTCCTAGGGTTAGAGGCAGATGCTTGGAATTTAGAGTGGTAGAAAGTGGCTATAGCAGCAGAGACAGAAGAGGAGAATGTAGAGAGGAGGGAGTGAAAGGATGCCAGGTCCGCAGGGAGGCGAGTTTTCCTCCATTTCCGCTCGGCTGCCCGGAGCCCGGTTCTGTGAGCTCCCAATGAGTCGTCGAGCCACGGAGCAGGAGGGGAGGACCGAGCCGGCCTGGAGGATAGGGGACATAGAGAGTCAAAGGATGCAGAAAGGGAGGAGAGGAGGGTTGAGGAGGCAGAATCAGGAGATAGGTTGGAGAAGGTTTGAGCAGAGGGAAGAGATGACAGGATGGAAGAGGAGAGAGTAGCGGGGGAGAGAGAGCGAAGGTTGGGACGGCGCGATACCATCCGAGTGGGGGCAGTGTGGGAAGTGTTGGATGAGAGCGAGAGGGAGAAGGATACAAGGTAGTGGTCGGAGACTTGGAGGGGAGTTGCAATGAGATTAGTGGAAGAACAGCATCTAGTAAAGATGAGGTCAAGCGTATTGCCTGCCTTGTGAGTAGGGGGGGAAGGTGAGAGGGTGAGGTCAAAAGAGGAGAGGAGTGGAAAGAAGGAGGCAGAGAGGAATGAGTCAAAGGTAGACGTGGGGAGGTTAAAGTCACCCAGAACTGTGAGAGGTGAGCCATCCTCAGGAAAGGAACTTATCAAGGCGTCAAGCTCATTGATGAACTCTCCAAGGGAACCTGGAGGGTGATAAATGATAAGGATGTTAAGCTTGAAAGGGCTGGTAACTGTGACAGCATGGAATTCAAAGGAGGCGATAGACAGATGGGTCAGGGGAGAAAGAGAGAATGTCCACTTGGGAGAGATGAGGATCCCAGTGCCACCACCCCGCTGACCAGAAGCTCTCGGGGTGTGCGAGAACACGTGGGCAGACGAGGAGAGAGCAGTAGGAGTAGCAGTGTTATCTGTGGTAATCCATGTTTCCGTCAGTGCCAAGAAGTCGAGGGACTGGAGGGAAGCATAGGCTGAGATGAACTCTGCCTTGTTGGCCGCAGATCGGCAGTTCCAGAGGCTGCCGGAGACCTGGAACTCCACGTGGGTCGTGCGCGCTGGGACCACCAGGTTAGAGTGGCAGCAGCCACGCGGTGTGAAGCGTTTGTATGGTCTGTGCAGAGAGGAGAGAAGAGGGATAGACAGACACATAGTTGACAGGCTACAGAAGAGGCTACGCTAATGCAAAGGAGATTGGAATGACAAGTGGACTACACGTCTCGAATGTTCAGAAAGTTAAGCTTACGTTGCAAAAGATCTTATTGACTAAAATGATACAGTACTGCTAGATGGTGAAGTAGGCTAGCTAGCAGTGGCTGCGTTGTTGACTTTGTTTGAAAGTGTAGCTGGCTAGGTAACCTCGATAACTGGCTAGGTAACCTCGATAATTACTCTAAACTACACAATTATCTTGGATACAAAGACAGCAAAGACAACTATGTAGCTAGCTAACACTACACTAATCAAGTCATTCCGTTGTAATGTAATAGTTTCTACAGCGCTGCTATTCGGTAGGAGTTGGCTAGCGGGCTAGCTAGCAGTGTTGACTAGGTAGGAGAACGGCGGCGCTAGCTAACGGCGGCGCTAGCTAACCTCGATAATTACTCTAAACTACACAATTAGGTAACCTCGATATTTACTCTAAACTACACAATTATCTTGGATACAAAGACAGCAAAGACAACTATGTAGCTAGCTAACACTACACTAATCAAGTCGTTCCGTTGTAATGTAATAGTTTCTACAGCGCTGCTATTCGGTAGGAGTTGGCTAGCGGGCTAGCTAGCAGTGTTTACTAGGTAGGAGAACGGCGGCGCTAGCTAACGGCGGCGCTAGCTAACCTCGATAATTACTCTAAACTACACAATTATCTTAGATACAAAGACAGCAAAGACAACTATGTAGCTAGCTAACACTACACTAATCAAGTCGTTCCGTTGTAATGTAATAGTTCCTACAGTGCTGCTATTCGGTAGAAGTTAGCTAGCTGGCTAGCAGCTAGCAGTGTTGACTACGTTAGAAGGACGAAAATAGCTGGCTCGCTAACCTCGATAATTACTCTAAACTACACAATTATCTTTGATACAAAGACGGCTATGTAGCTAGCTAAGAAGAAATTGCTAAGATCAAACAAATCAAACCGTTGTACTGTAATGAAATGAAATGTAATACTACCTGTGGAGCGAAGCGGAATGCGACTACTCGCTCCAACCCGGAAGTGCTGTTTCGGCTGAGGGATGAGAGAGAGGCTAAGAGATGATGCTGTGTGTGTGCGTGTGTATAGTGTGTATCAGGGTTTCCGTTTGGTACAGGACAAGTGATCAGGAAGATATTTATCGATCTAACATTTGAGACATTTACCGGTCATCCATATGCATTGGGGTGCGTAACCCATGAGTCAGGTTCCACCGATTTGACCAAGATCCGGTTTCGGTTCAAAACGTTGTCAATAAAGCAGTGGATTGCTCGCTTTAACAGCCGGCCCTTCTTGTTCTATACTAGTATTCTTTATTAGCCCAGCACTTACGTTTAAAAGGATGTGCGTCCACCACACAGCCATCACTAAACATGGGATTTTGATGTCCTTAAAAACAGCCTTTAATTAATGACCAAATCACCGCTCCTTATCTTTTGATCTGTAGCATATGAACAACTGTATTGCCTATTGTTTTATTGGTTTTTAGTTGCCTAAAACAATCATTGTCGTCCTCAAGGTTCCGCTGTCGGAGATTTGAGCATTAAATGCATTACAGCATCGCTATGGTAGGCCTTTAGGCTTATGTGTCCAGTGTATGATATTATTATAATATATATATATATATTATAATAATATGTCAAGGAAGAGAAGCTAAGATTTGTCCCCTGAGAGGGAGGAAGAGAAATATGCTACGATAATGACATCAGATAGACAGAAGGAGGCTAATTCGTTAATTTTCAATTAGAATATATTTTGTCATTAAAGATAAGCATTATATTTTTATGTTATAGGAGTTACTCTGGTAGGACTAAATCTGTAACGGCAGATTTCCTCCTCTTCCACTGAAGAGGAGGTGTAGCAGGGTTCGGACCAAGATGCAGCGTAGTAAGTGTCCATGGTTTTAATATAATACACTGAACAAGACAATACAAAATAACAAAAGTAAATCTAACCAAAACAGTCCCGTGTGGCACAAACACTGACACAGGAAACAATCACCCACAAATCAACAGTGAAAAACAGGCTACCTAAATATGGTTCCCAATCAGAGACAACGCAAAACACCTGCCTCTGATTGAGAACCATATCAGTCCAATAAGACAAACCTAAACATAGAAACACAGAACATAGAATATACCCACCCAGCTCACGTCCTGACCAACTAAATAAAGACTAAACAAAGGAAATAAGGTCAGGAACGTGACAAAATCATTCTTCCATCTCCTCGTGTTCAACTGTCGGAGTCAGTTGGAGCGCCGGTGTGCGCTGCCTTTATACCACAGGCCTTTATACCACAGGCCTTTATACCACAGGCCTTTATACCATAGGCCTTTATACCACAGGCCTTTATACCACAGGCCTTTATACCACAGGCCTTTATACCACAGGCCTTTATACCACAGCCCTTTATACCACAGGCCTTTATACCGTAGGCCTGCAGTATAACAGGCTAATAGCCATACCACACCAACACGTCACAAACCTTATTAAGGTAATATCAAAAGTAAGTCAAGCCATTGTTTCTAAGGAAAATATGAGCAACAGGGTTCGATTGTATCCAGATGTTCATATGGTCTACCTTTCCCTTTCTCACCCCAGGATTTACGGTATTACCGGTTTAGTACACAAGGGGGCAACCTCCCCCCTCCATAAAAGCCCTATTACCAAGTAATAGCGAATTTCCATGGAGGTTGCTAGCTAAAATACGCTAACGAGCGCAAACGAAAATAAACTAATTGCAAAGACAATCCAGGTCATAAAGGCATACATATATACGAGGAGCTACCGAATGGCTCTTCTGGGGAGTTTGGACAATTTACAAGCCAAGAAACATTGTAAAAATGAACAATGTTTTGACGCATGCTTGTTTGAAGGAAGAACAATACTGACTCTCTAGCAGCATGTCTTACATGCTGCTTCTGTGTGGAGTCTGAAGTCGCTAGGGCAACGGGCCTGCCTGCTCCGCTCAGAGAAGAGGGGGGAGGAGCAGACGGGACCGAGAACAGAAGAGAGAGGGGGGGGGGGGGGGGAGAGAGAAAGAAAATCAAGATAACAGTGGCAGCTGTACAAATAACTAATCTAAAAGGGATTTGACTTCTCAAACACGGCAGAAAAGCAAACACAATATGATCCCCCGTCACCCTATTAATTCAGCCACTTACTTACTGTGGATAGCAAGTTAATCTTAGGAGTCGTTTCACGCAGAAAATAAAATAATCATAAAATGCTTAAGAAATATCTTGCTGTGTTTTGTAAACGGAGATCTAGAATGCTTCTTATTGTAATTTCTGCCATTCTAACATTTCTACTGATGTACATTGTATTTAGTTGCTCTGTTTATACACACCACATACAGTATTTATGTATATATGTATATTCTGGATTCTTGACATGGATTAGGGAAAGGATTAAATAAAACATTTCTCTCATCAATCTACACACAATTGTTATCATTGTTATTATTGTAAATCATTGTTATTATTGCCTATTTATGAATCCAAACCAGTTCTTTAAATATGCAAAATGTGTTTTGTTTCATTCTTTTGAGACATTTTCGTTGGCTAAATTAAATTTGTTCTCTCTTATTAATTGTGTGCTCCATATTCAGTTTAATCCTCTTGCTGTGTTCCGGTCGAATTGGAACAATTTACAAGTTTCCTCTCTGAAAAATGTAGTTCATTTAATCTGATTGTCATAAGGTTCCATGACTTTGTCACACAACATACATTTCAATGATTTTAATTACATTTTGAGTGTTTTATTTAACTTTTGTACACCTTTGGTGTTCCCGGCCAAAAATGACCGGTCATTAGAAATGAATGGGTGAGACTACAATTAGTGTATTAAATTGAGTTCAGGCACATGCCCATTCATCAGATGGACACACTTCCTCTCCCAGACATGAATGTGTGTTTGAGCACACACACTCACTCCCCTTCTTGGCTTCCATGGCAACCCCCATGGGAACCTTTCTCCAATAGAATCTTACCCCCACGGGAACCTTTCCCCAATAGAATCTTTCCCTCACACTCTGCCTGATGTAGCAGTGATGGCCTACCTCACACTCTGCCTGATGTAGCAGTGATGGCCTACCTCACACTCTGCCTGATGTAGCAGTGATGGCCTACCTCACACTCTGCCTGATGTAGCAGTGATGACCTGCCTCACACTCTGCCTGATGTAGCAGTGATGGCCTACCTCACACTCTGCCTGATGTAGCAGTGATGGCCTACCTCACACTCTGCCTGATGTAGCAGTGATGGCCAATGTCAGGACTAATTTATTAGTTCTCAGACTGGGAATGAGAGAGGAGGATGTCATAGTCTCTCTCTCTCTCTCTGTCTCTCTCTCTCTCTCTCTGTCTCTCTCTCTCTCTCTCTCTCTCTCTCTCTCTCTCTCTCTCTCTCTCTGTCTCTCTCTCTCTCTCTCTCTCTCTCTCTCTCTCTCTCTCTCTCTCTCTCTCTGTCTCTCCATCTCTCTCTCTCTCCGTCTCTCTCTCTCTCTGTCTCTCTCTCTCTCTCTCTCTCTCTCTCTCTCTCTCTCTCTCTCTCTCTCTCTCTCTCTCTCTCTCTCTCTCTCTCTCTCTCTCTCTCTCTCTCTGTCTCTCTCTCTCTCTGTCTCTCTGTCTCTCTGTCTCTCTCTCTCTCTCTCTCTCTCTCTCTCTCTCTCTCTCTCTCTCTCTCTCTCTCTCTCTCTCTCTCTCTCTCTCTCTCTCTCTCTCTCACTATACTATGGTATAGTGTAGATAGGTATAGTAAAATACCATATTATAGTGTAGCGTAGTATAGCATAATACTATAGCATAGTGTAGTGTAGTTTAGTATAGTATAATACTATAGTATAGTGTGGCTTAGTATAGTGGTATACCATAGTATAGTGTGGCATAGTAGGCCGGCATCAGGACACATAGTACTATAGTATAATGTAGCATATTATAGTGTATCATAGCACTGTAGTATATAGTAGTGTAGTATAATGTAGCATAGTACTATAGAATAGTGTAGCATAGTATAGTGTAGTGTAGTTTTGTATAGTACAATAGTATTGTGTGGTAAGGTATAGTGTATCATAGCACGGTGGTATATGGTGTTGTAGTATAGTGTAGTATACTACTATAGTATAGTGCTGTGTCTTTGGCATCATTAAACTGAAGATTCATCTTTATCAAATAACTCTCTGTAATTATTATTACGCGATTAAACTGATTACTCATGTAACTGTAATTAACTAGGAAGTCGGAGCACAATGGAAAATATTCAGATTACAAAGTTATAATTTTCCTAATATAACTTTCAGATATCTTAAAATATCTGATCAATTAGTCTTCGAATTAATTAATTATTATTAACCTCACGTCAGTCTCATTCCAAACGTCGTAAATAGTTGGTTATCTGCACGAACCCAGTCTTCACTATGAGTCATCCATACATCAATTGTCTTAAAATATTTATTTGCTAACTAAGTAATTCACAGAAATGCATAACAAACAGTAGACATGGTTACAAAGAAATGATAGCGGATGTGCCCTAGTGGGCTAAACCGGCATCGCGGTTGGTGTACAAAAGGGAAGTGGGGGTCGACTGAGATAAGACAACACACAGTTGATAATTATAACAATTTAAATGCTAATCCTTTGAACAATGAACGCTCACTCATTCGGAAACAATTGCAATCATTATATATATTTACGCTCAGTGTGTCGTCGGGATCTCTGTTGAAAAGTTTGTTTCTGTTGGAGAGTTTGTCCATTCTCTCTCTCTCTGTCTGTCGTGGTTAGAATGGATAGTTCAGAGTGACATTCATTCATGTCGTTATAGAATAGATGTTTCGGCGGTTGTTGGTCTTAGCTTTCAATGATACCGAATTCCTAGCTGCAGACTAGTAATTAATATCAAAGACTTGTTCTTATTCTGTCGGTATCGATAGTCTAAGAGTTTAACCACATGATATGGTTAAAATATTCAGCCATCTACTCAAACCTTAGCTTATACTCAGATGTATGTTCTCTTCTCAAACCTTGGCCCTCTCGTTATTGAGGTAAGCTGGTCTCAACCTAAGTCCTCTCGTAATTTCTCTGTTGAGAAATTCTCAAGGTGGGGGTTTTATTTGGAAGAGCAGAAAGGGGCCTGTCCCAGGACGCCAGACCATAACTGTGCTCATGGGCGGTCCTCGGATTTAGTTAAACTCCAAAGGGAATTGGAGTTTCCTTCATTAAACAGTCCAAAATCACAGTACACAATTTCACAAACAGTATCATCCTCACTCATTCATCTTATACAACAATTAGATGTAAGCCTCATATCTGAGTTTATTGTTGTCACGGCCATCGTTGAAGGAAGACCAAAGCGCAGCGTGGTTAGCGTACATTACTTTTTATTTGGATAATGTCGCCAATAAAAACAATAAACAATACAAAACGACCGTGAAGCTTAAGAGGGCTATAGTACCCCAAACAAAGACAACTTCCCACAAACACAAAAGGGGAAAAGGCTGCCTAAGTATGATTCCCAATCAGAGACAACGATAGACAGCTGTCCCTGATTGAGAACCATACCCGGTCAAAACAAAGAAATACAAAAACATAGAAAATAGAGCATAGAATGCCCACCCGAATCACACCCTGACCAAACCAAAATAGAGACATAAAAAGCTCTCTAAAGTCAGGGCGTGACAATTGTATAAACAGCATTATGGTAATGTGGCTGTATTGTCTCCCATGAGTTTCACAAAATTGTACCAAACGGACCAGTTTGTAGCTGGATTCTTTACCGATCTTTTATACCTTCTCCAGAACATAAATGTTGTTCTGACTTCAAGTTCTGTGAGGTGGAAGAAATTAATTTGTTCTCGCTTTGAAACCTCACTCTCTCTCTATACTGTGGCCATGAGGAGATAATCTCCTCCAGGAATTTATGACCTCTCTGACCACAGCAGCCTGGTTGTAGGAGACAGGGAGAGGGGGATGGTGCTCGCTGTACCCAAAGAGGGCAACGTCATGACAATAGTGTAGCATAGTAGGTTGCCATTAGGATACATAGTACTATAGTATAGTGTAGCGTAGTATGGTGTATCATAGCACTGTAGTATATAGTAGTGTAGTATACTATAGTTTTATTTGGAACACAAATGCCATCACAATATGACTGTTGTTCCATTATAAATCGCAATCTGAGTCTGATGGACATCATTTGCAAGCTTGTTCTATTGTTAACATGGCTAGCTAAGTTATAAAACTACATAGTATAGTACTACAGTGAAGTGTGGTATAGTATAGGGTATCATAGTACTGTTGTATATAGTAGTGTAGTATAGTGTAGTATAGTACTACAGTATAGTGTTGCATAGTAGGCTGGCATTAGGATACATAGTACTATAGTATAGTGTATTGTAGTATAGTGTACCATAGCATATGGTAGTGTTGTATAATGTAGTAAAGTAGTATAGTATAGTACAATAATATAGTATAGTATAGTGTAGTATAGTGTGGAATAGTACTATAGTGCTATATTATAGTGTATTATGGTATAGTGTGGCATAGCATAGTACTATATTATAGTGCATATAGTATGGTACTACAGTATAGTGTATCATAGTATAGGGTGGTATAGTGTAGTATAGTACTATAGGATAGTGTAGCATAGTAGGCTGACATTAGGATACATTTACACCAGGACAGTACACAGTTTGACATCTCAGGAGAAGGCCCGGGGATGTTCCCTGTCCTCTGAATCTCTAAGTGTGACATTATATTTTGAAGGGAGAGAGAACAGAGAGAGAGCACAGAGAGAGAGAACAGAGAGAGAGAACAGAGAGAGAGAACAGAGAGAGAGAAGAAAGAGAGAACAGAGAGAGAGAACAGAGAGAGAACAGAGAGAGAGAACAGAGAGAGAGAACAGAGAGAGAGAACAGAGAGAGAACAGAGAGAGAGAACAGAGAGAGAGAAGAAAGAGAGAACAGAGAGAGAGAACAGAGAGAGAGAAGAAAGAGAGAACAGAGAGAGACAACAGCGAGACAACAGAGAGACAACAGAGAGAGAGATTAGAGAGACAACAGAGAGAGACAACAGAGAGAGACAACAGCGAGACAACAGCGGGCCAACAGCGAGACAACAGAGAGAGAACAGAGAGAGACAACAGCGAGAGAACAGTGAGAGACAACAGAGAGAGAACAGAGAGAGACAACAGTGAGAGACAACAGCGAGACAACAGAGAGAGAACAGAGAGAGAACAGAGAGACAACAGAGAGACAACAGAGAGAGAACAGAGAGAGACAACAGTGAGAGACAACAGCGAGACAACAGAGAGAGAACAGAGAGAGAACAGAGAGAGAACAGAGAGAGAACAGAGAGAGAACAGAGAGAGAACAGAGAGAGACAACAGCGAGAGACAACAGTGAGAGACAACAGCGAGACAACAGCGAGACAACAGCGAGACAACAGTGAGAGACAACAGCGAGACAACAGAGAGAGAACAGAGAGAGAACAGAGAGAGAACAGAGAGAGACAACAGTGAGAGACAACAGAGAGACAACAGAGAGAGAACAGAGAGAGACAACAGCGAGAGAACAGAGAGAGACAACAGCGAGAGACAACAGAGCGAGAACAGCAAGAGACAACAGCGAGACAACAGCGAGACAACAGCGAGAGACAACAGAGAGAGAGAACAGAGAGAGACAACAGAGAGAGACAACAGAGAGAGCGAACAGAGAGAGCGAACAGAGAGAGCGAACAGAGAGAGCGAACAGAGAGAGCGAACAGAGAGTGAGAACAGAGAGTGAGAACAGACAGAGAACAGAGCACTCCAGTAGGAATCTGTGGTGGTGTGGTAATGGAATGGGTTTGGAATGGACTCCATATCTCGCTCTCTCTGTCTCTCTGATAACTGTGGTGGTGTGGTAATGGAATGGGTGTTGAATCTTCTTCTCTCTTCTCTAGTCTGCCCTCATCCTACTCTCCAATGTCCTTCAGGACAACTCAGTCAGAATGTTGTGGCATTAGTGAGAAGAAGAAAACGAGATTCCCTTTCTCCTCTCCTCCTTTCTCTACTCTCTCTTTTCTACTGCAGTAGGAAATGTAATACACTGTGTGTCTTCCCCACAATGCAGACCAGAGTCTGAGACAGACGGACGGACGGACGGACGGACGGACAGACAGACAGACTTATCCAGCGGGGCAATACATTTTACAGCAAGTAGTAAAAACCCATTGAACACATGACAAAAAAAACATGATCAAAACAATAGATACAGCAACATGTAACTAGCAGTACTAGAAGTACAAAAGTAATATTGAAAAATACTCATCAATATATATATAAAAACGCAGATCCCCATTAGCTTTAAACCAAGTGACAAAACAAAACACAAACACTGGACACAAGGACAGTCACACAAAATCAGCTACAGCTGATAGCGGCTGGCATGAGGTTAGAGTTTACACCTTTTACTCTGAAACTTGGGGAGCCTGTATTTGCCCTCTGGGGGAAGCAACAGAAATTTGTCAAACAAAGAATGCTAACAGTCCCAATCATTCTCTCAGATGGCGAGACAGAGGACTTCGATCCATTCCCAGCTTTGTCTGAAGTTTAAAGTCATATCCGTTAAAGGACAGTCCAAACAGTTCGTTTTCATTTTATGATGTAAAGTGGGACTAACGTCTGATGTAGGATGAAATAAGTAGTGCAATTCTATACATGTGTTAAAGAGGTCAATCGAACTCGACCAAAACAAGGAAAACGCCATGCAAACGTGTGGGGGGAATCGAACTCGACCAAAACAAGGAAAATGCCATGCAAAAGTGTGGGGGAAATCGAACTCGACCAAAACAAGGAAAATGCCATGCAAAAGTGTGGGGGAAATCGAACTCGACCAAAACAAGGAAAATGCCATGCAAAAGTGTGGGGGAAAGATCCCGTGGGGGGAAGATCCTGAATCTCCCCATTTCCCCCCAGGCAAAATGTGCCTATATTTAGGCTATTGTTTATATGTTTATTTCACACTATGTTGAGGTAAAAAATCTGAGTGTAATGTTTGTATGGATGTCAACCTCAACACATGTTCATGTCATCATCACCAATCAAATGCATTACAGTATAAAAAGGACTTTGACTATCACCACAAGCCCCACCAATTATATTTGACCTCTACTTGTAAGCAGGAAGTCCTCACTGAGACCAGGATTCTCTTTTACAAGGGGGAGTCGTTCAGATACAATTCCATGAGACAAAATGAGCGAAGTTGCTATTCAAATACGATATAAAACCAGTAAAATATTAATGAAAAAAACTATTACATTCCTCAATAAAAATGTCCCCAAGTAACATTTAATGGAGTAGCACCAGAACATCCAGTTGTGATTTATTGTTGGTCCTTGCAATGAGGATGCCTTAAAAAACTAAAAGAGGATTTACCTAGTTCGGTGGGAGACCCAAGGAACCTCAATAGTTAACCAACCGGGGATGTGGAACTGGAGACAAACGGGAGTGGAGTTTCTGGGTGGGGGAATAGAATGAAAGTCAAAGATAAAAGTCAAAAAATAAAGTCAAAATATACCCCCCCAAAAATATGTTTTAATGACACTAAGGGGCAACTCTGTTACATCCAATGTTTATCCTGAGAATGATGTCGCGCAGGTGTTTGTACTCATGTATAAACACACACTCACATTCAAACGCACACGTGCATACACATGGACGTTCACATACACACATGTAAATAGTGCCACACGTGCACACACATGGACGTTCACATACACACATGTAAATAGTGCCACACGTGCACACACATGGACGTTCACATACACACATGTAAATAGTGCCACACGTGCACACACATGGACGTTCACATACACACATGTAAATAGTGCCACACGTGCACACACATGGACGTTCACATACACACATGTAAATAGTGCCACACGTGCACACACATGGACGTTCACATACACACATGTAAATAGTGCCACACGTGCACACACATG
>NC_092087.1:4138026-4259056 GCF_045679555.1 Salvelinus alpinus
CATTTTGTCCAATGATCAGTGATTAAAAATCATCACACCGAATCAAAGTTCCTCATTAGTCGTCACATCCCACAGTCTGTCGACAGATGCTACTACCATTTATGTTACGTGCATCTGTCCACGAGAAATTACTTGGTGAATAACTCTAAAAGGTTATTATTACGTAACACACACCCCAGCAAACCCAAAATTGATTCTGTGAAAGTTCCCAGAACATTCTTAATGTCGCGCCAAATGTTCTCACAACACAACAACTTTCCAGTCAGACCACAGAATGTTTGTATAACACATTCACCAGATGTTGCAAGAATGTTCTTAGAACAAAATTAATCTGTTATTTTTTAAAGGTTCCCCGAATGTTTTCATTCGTTTTAAGGAACAGTCTGGTGAGAACATTTTGGGGTCATCACAAAATATATGTTCCCAAAACACACAAACTGTCCAGTTGTGCTGACATTCAGATAATGTTTGTATCAGGCTGCAAAAAAACATTCCTTTGTTGTTACAGGAATGTGACAACATTCCTATAATGTTGTAAGAATTAACAGAATACCTGCTTTACGTTCTTTAACGTTCCCAGAACATTTAATTAAGATGGGAGTTGTCTGGGATGCTGCAAGAATATTGCCACAATGTTGCACAATTTCCAAATAAGGTCATAGCATATTTGTTTTAGGTTTAACATAATGTTTAATTGACGTTCAAGCAATATATATTTAGTGTAATGAACACGATGGGAGACAGAGAGCTGGTTTCAAGCGCAGGGCGCAGTAGGTGTATATTTGTAAAGGACCACAGGAGGAGGCAGAAGTGTCACGTTCTGACCTTAGTTCCTTTTTTATGTCTTTATTTTAGTTTGTTCAGAGCGTGAGTTGGGGTGGGCATTCTATGTTGTTTTTCTATGTTTTGTTCTGTTGTTCTATTTCTATGTGTTTGGCCTAGTATGGTTCTCAATCAGAGGCAGGTGTAAGTCGTTGTCTCTGATTGGGAGCCATATTTACGTAGCCTGTTTTCCTTTGTGTTTTGTGGGTGGTTGTTTCCTGTGTCTGTACAATACGGGACTGTTTCGATTTTCGTTTGTTCATTCACTTTGTTATTTTTGTAGTGTTCAGTTTTATATATTTAAAATGGACACTTACCACGCTGCACATTGGTCTGATATCTCTTACTCCTCGTCAGAAGAAGAGGAGAGTCGTTACAAGAAGGTCATACACAAGGGGTCCAAAAGGGCAACAGTACAGGCAGGGAATAGGCTAGTAACGTCATCCGGGAGGTCAGGCAAACGGTTGATAACAGGTAATCCGATAGGCTAAAGTACAGGCAGGGAATAGGCAAAAGGAGTCGTTAGTGAGGCAGGCAAAAACTATCATACACGGGAAGCGTAAATCACGGGGAAAACAGAGCTCTTAAAGACGTGTGTCACAAAACAAACAAGACCTCACAGTGATGGGGTGTACAGAACTGAACTAAATGGTGTGTGATAATGACATACAGGTGTGTGTGAACAGGTGTTCAGAATTCAGGTGATTGGGATCTGGAGAGTGAGCTGCGTTCAGGGGATCTATGTGTTTGAGAGTGTGAGCTGGAGAGGAAGCTGGTTCCACCATTGGGCACCATGGTCTTGTAGTGGATGCAAGCTTTGGCTGGACGCCAGTGGAGAAAGGTGACAACCAGGCAGGTTGCAGGGTTCTGTATGAGGAGCAAGGGTTTGATGGCACAAGCGGAGAGCCCAGCCAACAGCACGTTGCAGTAGTATTATAGGTGATGTAGAGAAACATGACATTTCAATTTAATTCACAGGACATTTGCACAACATTTAATCATATAAACAACCACATTTTTTTTTTACACGTCATATGTTGACAATCTGAACATGTGAGGATTGAACCTGTTCAAACTTCTGCGCCACCAGGGAATCTCTCTTTCATCATCTTTTTTTCAGTATAAAGTTTAGCCATAGCAGTATTCCTGTATCCAGTAATCAGGAATTGTACGCTTCCTTCTTAGACGTAACTAACCCTGGGATCTACTGGTAACTGGGTTAGTCACCATCACTTCTGGGCCCATATTTACAAGGTATCCAGGACTATGAGTGCTGATCTAGGATCACTTTTTCAGGTTCAGATCATTAAAAATAAGACAGAGAGGGATCATGTCAAGCGTCTCAAAGAAGGAATTATATCGTGTGTGTTTTCAAAATAATGGAACAGTACATTTTTTACATAATGTAAATCATGTAAATTTTTTCACAATTAGTCTAAATGATGCATTTCTGACTGAATTTATGCATCTGGGTGAAATAAAGACATCCTCTTTGTTTAGTAGAGTATATCTGAGCATCAATTTCACAGGTTTAAAAAAAAATAAAGATGGTTAAAGAATAATGTGGGATTGAAGCTGGAACCTTCAGATTTTTAGCCAGATAATTTACCCTCTGCGATACCAAGGGATAGCTGTGGTTATTTTTCAGTCGAATATGCTCAATCAGGACACACAATTCATGAGTTATAAAAATGTTTCCCATTCTCTTCATATCCTGTGTACATGTAAGACTGTATTCAATGATTTTGCTCTTTGCTATTACCATTTTTTTTTTATGTACTTAATTGTTACCCAGAAATAATTTGATATTGAGATGAAAATTGCTGCATTGGACCTTTAATCATGTTGTTATCAAAAACATTCTGCAAATGTTTTGGGGATGTTATCCTAACGTGAGTTAAAACCCTTACTAGAACTTAACGTGAATCTAATGTTCTGGGAATGTTTCTCTGTTTGCTGGGATCCCTCCATTTATTCCCAAACAGACAGTAGTTTTAATTAATCTGTCTCTGTGGTGCTTGGAATACACACTCCCTAGTGGATTACCCTTTACAGTGTCTTCGCCTACAACCAAATATTGCTACTCCCGTTCATTGTGATCTCTTCACTATACCAATGTTTAAATATGCTAGAAAGACAGTGTCCGTATGAGTGAATCTAGGCTCCTACAGGAACATGTTCATTACCTAAAGACACTTTCACTTTGAGACTTGTACTGTATTCCCTGTGGGGTTTCTGCTAAACAGCGATGGTGTTTAGACTGCTGTGGAGAGACAATGCCGGGGATATGTTTTCTGGTTGATGTGACTTTTCGTTAGTAGTGTAGTTGTAACGGCTTTCGTCTTCCTCCTCGTCCGAGGAGGAGAAGTTAGAAGGATCGGAGGACCAATGTGCAGCGTGGTAATTGTTCATCTTGATTTAATAGAAGTGAACACTCAAAATACAAAAAAACAACAAATGTGGAAAAACCGAAACAGTTCTGTCTGGTGCAGACACACGAAGACTGAAGACAACCACCCACAAAACCCAACACAAAACAGGCTACCTAAATATGGTTCCCAATCAGAGACAACACAAAACACCTGCCTCTGATTGAGAACCATATCAGGCCAAACACAGAAATAGGAAAACATAGAAATACAAACATAGACCGCCCACCCCAACTCACGCCCTGACCATACTAAATAAAGACAAAACAAAGGAAATAAAGGTCAGAACGTGACAGTAGTAAGTCAGTGTTTTATGTTATTCGTGTTCCCATAGAGTTAGTGCTTTACTGTTTCTTCTGTGTTTAGTAAAACGAGGTGCAGTATAGTAGTAAAATAACACAATGCTGTATAGTAGTAAAATAACACAATGCTATATAGTAGTAAAATAACACAATGCTGTATAGTAGTAAAATAACACAATGCTGTATAGTAGTAAAATAACACAATGCTGTATAGTAGTAAAATAACACAATGCTGTATAGTAGTAAAATAACACAATGCTGTATAGTAGTAAAATAACACAATGCTGTATAGTAGTAAAATAACACAATGCTGTATAGTAGTAAAATAACACAATGCTATATAGTAGTAAAATAACACAATGCTGTATAGTAGTAAAATAACACAATGCTGTATAGTAGTAAAATAACACAATGCTGTATAGTAGTAAAATAACACAATGCTGTATAGTAGTAAAATAACACAATGCTGTATAGTAGTAAAATAACACAATGCTGTATAGTAGTAAAATAACACAATGCTGTATAGTAGTAAAATAACACAATGCTATATAGTAGTAAAATAACACAATGCTGTATAGTAGTAAAATAACACAATGCTATATAGTAGTAAAATAACACAATGCTGTATAGTAGTAAAATAACACAATGCTGTATAGTAGTAAAATAACACAATGCTGTATAGTAGTAAAATAACACAATGCTGTATAGTTGTCACGATCGTGTGGAGAGACGGACCAAGGCGCAGCGTGATAGTGATACATCTTCTCTTTATTAACGAAGATGAAAGAACACGACACGAAACACTTTAACAAACTAACAAAAACAACAAACGATCGTGAAGCTAATACAAACTACGTGCACACATGCAACATAGACATAGACAATTACCCACAAATACATGATGCCTATGGCCACCTTAAATATGGCTCCCAATCAGAGACAAATGAAAAACATCTGTCTTTGATTGAGAACCACTCAGGCAACCATAGACATAACTAGACACATTCACTCAACCATAGACTTCCCTAGAAACATTCACTCAACACAAACCCATACACTCTAACCAACTATACCCCCTATACCATATAATCACCCAAAACACACACATACCCCATGTCACACCCTGACCTAACTAAAATAATAAAGAAAACAAATAATACTAAGGCCAGGGCGTGACAGTACCCCCCCCAAAAGGTGCGGACTCCGGCCGCGAAACCTGACATATAAAGGGAGGGTCCGGGGTGGGCCCTAATATGGCGGCGGCTCGGGTGCGGGACGTGGCCCCCACTCCAGCATTGTCAATATCCGCTTCGGTGTCTCTGGTAGATCCTGGCTGACTGGCGGATTCAGCCGATCCCGGCTGACTGGCGACTCTGGCTGCCCATGGCTGGCGGGCGACTCTGGCTGCCCATGGCTGGCGGGCGACTCTGGCTGCCCATGGCTGGCGGGCGACTCTGGCTGCCCATGGCTGGCGGGCGACTCTGGCTGCCCATGGCTGGCGGGCGACTCTGGCTGCCCATGGCTGGCTGACGGCTCTGGACGCTCATGGCTGGCTGACGGCTCTGGACGCTCATGGCTGGCTGACGGCTCTGGACGCTCATGGCTGGCTGACGGCTCTGGACGATCATGGCAGGCTGACGGCTCTGGACGCTCATGGCAGGCTGACGGCTCTGGACGCTCATGGCAGGCTGACTGCTCTCGACGCTCCTGGCAGGCTGACGGCTCTGGACGTTAATGGCTGGCTGACGGCTCTGGACACTCATGGCTCGCTGGCGGCTCTGGCAGATCCTGTCTGGTTGGCGGCTCTGGCAGATCCTGTCTGGTTGGCGGCTCTGGCAGATCCTGTCTGGTTGGCGGCTCTGGCAGATCCTGTCTGGTTGGCGGCTCTGGCAGATCCTGTCTGGTTGGCGGCTCTGGCAGATCCTGTCTGGTTGGCGGCTCTGGCAGATCCTGACTGACGAACGGCTCTGACGGCTCGGGACAGACGGGCGGCTCTAACGGCTCGGGACAGACGGATGGCTCAGACGGCACTGGGCAGACGGATGGCTCAGACGGCGCTGGGCAGACGGATGGCTCAGACGGCGCTGGGCAGACGGATGGCTCAGATGGCGCTGGGGAGACGGATGGCTCAGATGGCGCTGGGGAGACGGATGGCTCAGATGGCGCTGGGGAGACGGATGGCTCAGATGGCGCTGGGGAGACGGATGGCTCAGATGGCGCTGGGGAGACGGATGGTTCAGATGGCGCTGGGGAGACGGATGGCTCCTGCCGGATGAGGCGCACTGTAGGCCTGGTGCGTGGTGCCGGAACTGGTGGTACCGGGCTGGAGACACGCATCTCAAGGCTAATGCGGGGAGAAGGAACAGGGCATACTGGACCCTGGATACGCACATTAGGCCTAGTGCGTTGTGCCGGCACTGGTGGTACCGGGCTGGGGACACGCACTTCAAGGCTAGTGCGGGGAGCAGCAACAGGATGCACAGGACTCTGGAGACGCACAGGAGACTTGGTGCGTGGCGTAGGCACCGGTGGTAATGGGCGGGAGACACGCACCATTGGACGAGTGCGTGGAGGAGGAACAGGGCTCTGGAGACACACTGGAAGCCTGGTGCGTGGTGTAGGCACTGGTGGTACTGGGCTGGGGCGGGAAGGTGGCGCCGGAAATACCGGACCGTGCAGAAGTACTGACTCCCTTGTGCACCGAGCCTGCCCAACCTTACCTGGTTGAATGGTCCCCGTCGCCCGCCCAGTGCGCGGAGGTGGAATAACCCGCACCGGGCTATGTAGGCGAACCGGGGACACCATGCGTAAGGCTGGTGCCATGTAAGCCGGCCCGAGGAGACGCACTGGAGACCAGACGCGTTGAGCCGGCTTCATGGCACCTGGCTCAATGCCCAATCTAGCCCTACCAGTGCGGGGAGGTGGAATAACCCGCACCGGGCTATGAACACGTACAGGAGACACCGTGCGCTCTACTGCGTAACACGGTGTCCGCCCGTACTCCCGCTCTCCACGGTTAGCCTGGGAAGTGGGCGCAGGTCTCCTACCTGCCCTCGGCCCACTACCTCTAATTTTTGGATTGTACTTGTGGGCTTCCAGCCTTGCCTCCGTGCTGTCTCCTCATATCGCCTCCTCTCGGCTTTCGCTGCCTCCAGCTCTTCACGAGGGAGGCGATATTCTCCCGGTTGTGCCCAAGGTCCCTTTCCATCCAAAATCTGTGCAGTATAGTAGTAAAATAACACAATGCTGTATAGTAGTAAAATAACACAATGCTGTATAGTAGTAAAATAACACAATGCTATATAGTAGTAAAATAACACAATGCTGTATAGTAGTAAAATAACACAATGCTGTATAGTAGAACGCAATGCTGTATAGTAGTAAAATAACACAATGCTTTATAGTAGTAAAATAACACAATGCTGTATAGTAGTAAAATAACACAATGCTGTATAGTAGTAAAATAACACAATGCTGTATAGTAGTAAAATAACACAATGCTGTATTTAGTAAAACACAATGTAGTATAGTAGAATACAATGCTGTATAGTAGTAAAATAACACAATGCTGTATAGTAGTAAAATAACACAATGCAGTATAGTAGTAAAATAACACAATGCAGTATAGTAGTAAAATAACACAACTCTGTATAGTAGTAAAATAACACAATGCTGTATAGTAGTAAAATAACACAACTCTGTATAGTAGTAAAATAACACAATGCTGTATAGTAGTAAAATAACCCAATGCTGTATAGTAATAAAATAACACAACTCTGTATAGTAGTAAAATAACACAATGCTGTATAGTAGAACACAATGCTGTATAGTAGTAAAATAACACAATGCTGTATAGTAGTAAAATAACACAATGCTGTATAGTAGTAAAATAACACAACTCTGTATAGTAGTAAAATAACACAATGCTGTATAGTAGTAAAATAACCCAATGCTGTATAGTAATAAAATAACACAACTCTGTATAGTAGTAAAATAACACACTGCTGTGTTTAGTAAAATAACACAATGCTGTATAGTAGTAAAATAACACAATGCTGTATAGTAGATCACAATGCTGTATAGTAGAACACAATGCTGTATAGTAGAACACAATGCTGTATAGTATAACACAATGCTGTATAGTAGAACACAATGCTGTATAGTAGAACACAATGCTGTATAGTAGAACACAATGCTGTATAGTAGAACACAATGCTGTATAGTTGAACACAATGCTGTATAGTTGAACACAATGCTGTATAGTAGAACACAATGCTGTATAGTAGAACACAATGCTTTATAGTAGAACACAATGCTGTATAGTAGAACACACTGCTGTATAGTAGAACACAATGCTGTATAGTAGAACACAATGCTGTATAGTAGTAAAATAACACAATGCTGTGTTTAGTAAAATAACACAATGCTGTGTTTAGTAAAATAACACAATGCTTTATAGTAGAACACAATGCTGTATAGTAGAACACAATGCTGTATAGTAGAACACAATGCTGTATAGTAGTAAAATAACACAATGCTGTGTAGTAGAACATAATGCTGTATAGTAGAACACAATGCTGTATAGTAGAACATAATGCTGTATAGTAGAACACACTGCTGTATAGTAGAACACAATGCTGTCTAGTAGAACACAATGCTGTATAGTAGTAAAATAACACAATGCTGTGTTTAGTAAAATAACACAATGCTGTGTTTAGTAAAATAACACAATGCTTTATAGTAGAACACAATGCTGTATAGTAGTAAAATAACACAATGCTGTGTTTAGTAAAATAACACAATGCTGTGTTTAGTAAAATAACACAATGCTGTATAGTAGAACACAATGCTGTATAGTAGTAAAATAACACAATGTTGTGTTTAGTAAAATAACACACTTCTGTGTTTAGTAAAATAACACAATGCTGTATAGTAGAACACAATGCTGTATAGTAGAACACAATGCTGTATAGTAGTAAAATAACACAATGTTGTGTTTAGTAAAATAACACACTGCTGTGTTTAGTAAAATAACACAATGCTGTATAGTAGAACACAATGCTGTATAGTAGAACACAATGCTGTATATTAGAACACAATGCTGTATAGTAGAAGATCAGGATGCTGCTTTCCTGTGTGTGTGTGTGTGCGTGTGTGTGTGCGTGCGTGCGTGCGTGCGTGCGTGCGTGCGTGCGTGCGTGCGTGCGTGCGTATATGATAGAACATAATGCCAAAAATGAAAAGAGCTAATTAGTGTGTGTACGAATAGGAATATCAAATCAAATCAAGTTTATTTTATATAGCCCTTCGTACATCAGCTAATATCTCGAAGTGCTGTACAGACACCCAGCCTAAAACCCCAAACAGCAAGCAATGCAGGTGTAGAAGCACGGTGGCTAGGAAAAACTCCCTAGAAAGGCCAAAACCTAGGAAGAAACCTAGATAGGAACCAGGCTATGAGGGGTGGCCAGTCCTCTTCTGGCTGTGCCGGGTGGAGATTATAACAGAACTATGCCAAGATGTTCAAAATGTTCATAAGTGACAAGCATGGTCAAATAATAATCATGAATACTTTTCAGTTGGCTTTTCATAGCCGATCATCAAGAGTTGAAAGTAGCAGGTCCGGGACAGGTGGCGGTTCCATAACCGCAGGCAGAACAGCTGAAACTGGAATAGCAGCAAGGCCAGGTGGACTGGGGACAGCAAGGAGCCATCACGCCCGGCAGCCCCGACGCACGGTCCCAGGGCTCAGGTCCTCCGAGAGAGAGAAAGAGAGAGAGAAGGAGAGAATTAGAGAGAGCCAAGATTTTCAAAATGTTCATAAATGACAAGCATGGTCAAATAATAATCAGGAATAAATGTCAGTTGGCTTTTCATAGCCGATCATTAAGAATTGAAAACAGCAGGTCTGGGACAGGTAGGGGTTCCATAACTGCAGGCAGAACAGTTGAAACTGGAATAGCAGCAGGGCCAGGCGGACTGGGGACAGCAAGGAGTCATCATGCCCGGTAGTCCTGACGTATGGTCCTAGGGCTCCGGTCCTCCGAGAGAGAGAAAGAAAGAGAGAAGGAGAGAATTAGAGAGAGCCAAGATTTTCAAAATGTTCATAAATGACAAGCATGGTCAAATAATAATCAGGAATAAAAGTCAGTTGGCTTTTCATAGCCGATCATTAAGAGTTGAACAGGTAGGGGTTCCATAACAGCAGGCAGAACAGTTGAAACTGGAACAGCAGCAAGGCCAGGTGGACTGGGGACAGCAAGGAGTCATCATGCCCGGTTTGCCGTGACGTATGGTCCTAGGGCTCAGGTTCTCCGAGAGAGAGAAAGAAAGAGAGAACGAGAGAATTAGAGAGAGCATACTTAAATTCACACAGGACACTGGATAAGATAGGAGAAGTACTCCAGGTATAACCAACTGACCCTAGCCCCCCGACACATAAACTACTGCAGCATAAATACTGGAGGCTGAGACAGGAGGGGTCAGGAGACACTGTGGCCCCATCCGAGGATACCCCCGGACAGGGCCAAACAGGAAGGATATAACCCCACCCACTCTGCCAAAGCACAGCTCCCACACCACTAGAGGGATATCTTCAATATATAATATAATGCAAAGTAACATGTTGGATACTAGTAGTAGTCTTTGGATACAGAGCATTGAATAGTATTTTTGAGTGTGTGTCTGCATATCACCTCTATATAAACCCCTCTCTTTCTCCCCCAGCCTGTGGGACAGCGGCGGCGGGTGCCGAGGACGAGGGTGAGGCCGAGGCCGGCTGGATAGAGGGAGCGGCCATCTTGCTGTCTGTAGTGTGTGTGGTTCTGGTGACGGCCTTCAACGACTGGAGCAAGGAGAAGCAGTTCAGAGGGCTGCAGAGCCGCATCGAGCAGGAGCAGAAGTTCCAGGTGGTCAGAGGTGCTCAGGTCATCCAGCTCCCGGTTGCTGACATCGTGGTCGGGGACATCGCACAAATCAAGTATGGTACGTATGGAAACTAACCTACACCGTGACAGTATCCAACAAGCTTTCTCTGTCCTTAAGCTTGTTCTGAACATCTCCTAACACAAAGGTAATTTGGTTCGGTAAGAATAATGAGGGGGGGTACTCGAGGTAAGGGTCTTCTCGAGGTAAGGGTCCTCTCGAGGTAAGGGTACTCTCGAGGTAAGGGTCCTCTCGAAGTAAGGGTCCTCTCGAGGTAAGGGTCCTCTCGAAGTAAGGGTCCTCTCGAGGTAAGGGTCCTCTCGAGGTAAGGGTCCTCTCGAGGTAAGGGTACTCTCGAGGTAACGGTACTCTCGAGGTAAGGGTCCTCTCGAGGTAAGGGTACTCTCGAGGTAAGGGTCCTCTCGAGGTAAGGGTCCTCTCGAGGTAAGGGTCCTCTCGAGGTAAGGGTACTCTCGAGGTAAGGGTACTCTCGAGGTAAGGGTCCTCTCGAGGTAAGGGTACTCTCGAGGTAAGGGTCCTCTCGAGGTAAGGGTCCTCTCGAGTGTCTAGATGTTCTTCACCATTCGGACATCAGATTTGCCACCAATGCTCCTTATAGGACACATCACTGCGCTCTATACTCCTCTGTAAATTGGTCATCTCTATATACCCGTCGCAAGACCCACTGATTGATGCTTATTTATAAAATCCTCTTAGAACTCACCCCTCCTTATTTGAGATACCTACTGCAGCCCTCATCCTCCACATACAACACCCGTTCTGCCAGTCACATTCTGTTAAAGGTCCCCAAAGCACACGCATCCCTGGGTCGCTCGTCTTTTCATTCCGCTGCAGCTAGCGACTGGAACGAGATGCAATAAAACCCCCACTCACACTGGACAGTTCAAATAATGACATCCACAAGGGGCAGAAATAAGGAGGGCCTGTAGTCTCTGGGGCAGGAGCTGCTTCAGCATGCTTCAGTCCAGCTGGTGCTAAGATAAACTCGGCTAGGCAGATTGAACAAGTGTCCTCGCATACTTCCTTAACAGAAACTTCGCTTGAAAAGTGAGGGGGAAAAAAGCATTGTCTCTCATTGAATGACCACAAAGACTTGAATAATACCTACTGTTGACCAGTCACTGATGAAAGGGTGTAGTCTACCTACTTTGGATTTGTTATTATTTATTTAACCTTCATTCTAGAATCTTCATTCTAGAACCTTCGTTCTAGAATCTTCATTCTAGAACCTTTATTTAACTAAGCAAGTCATTAAAAAACAAATTATTATTTACAATGAGAGCCTACCCCGGCCAAACCCGGACGACGCTGGGCCAATTGTGCGTTGCCCTATGGGACACCAAATCACGGCCGGATGTGATTCAGCCTGGAATCGTACCAGGGGCTGTAGTGATATCTCTTGCACTGAGATGTAGTGCCTTAGACTGCTGCACCACTCGGAAGCCCAGGATTCTCTCGAGAATGTTTTTTATGTGTCGAAACAGCCGGAATAAAACCTCACCGAAGTCCAAAACGAACAAAAACAGCACAAAATGTAGTCATAATATATGCAAAAACTCTTCCACACTGTTTCTGCTGGAAGCATACAGACACCTTCAGACCACTGTGCCATCTGTCCACAATTTTTTTTTATTTTTTATTTCACCTTTATTTAACCAGGTAGGCTAGTTGAGAACAAGTTCTCATTTGCAACTGCGACCTGGCCAAGATAAAGCATAGCAGTGTGAACAGACAACACAGAGTTACACATGGAGTAAACAATAAACAAGTCAATAACATGGTAGAAAAAAGAGAATCTATATACAATGTGTGCAAAAGGCATGAGGTAGGCAATAAATCGAATAATTACAATTTAGCAGATTAACACTGGAGTGATAAATCATCAGATGATCATGTGCAAGAAGAGATACTGGTGTGCAAAAGAGCAGAAAAGTAAATAAATAAAAGCAGTATGGGGGGTGAGGTAGGTAAATTGGGTGGGTAGTTTACAGATGGACTATGTACAGCTGCAGCGATCGGTTAGCTGCTCGGATAGCAGATTTTTAAAGTTGTTGAGGGAGATAAAAGTCTCCAACTTCAGAGATTTTTGCAATTCGTTCCAGTCGCAGGCAGCAGAGAACTGGAAGGAAAGGCGTCCAAATGAGGTTTTAGCTTTAGGGATGATCAGTGAGATACACCTGCTGGAGCGCGTGCTGCGGGTGGGTGTAGCCATCGTGACCAGTGAACTGAGATAAGGCGGCACTTTACCTAGCATAGCCTTGTAGATGACCTGGAGCCAGTGGGTCTGACGACGAACATGTAGCGAGGGCCAGCCGACTAGGGCATACAGGTCGCAGTGGTGGGTCGTATAAGGTGCTTTAGTAACAAAACGAATGGCACTGTGATAAACTGCATCCAGTTTGCTGAGTAGAGTGTTGGAAGCTATTTTGTAGATGACATCGCCGAAGTCGAGGATCGGTAGGATAGTCAGTTTTACTAGGGTAAGTTTGGCGGCGTGAGTGAAGGAGGCTTTGTTGCGGAATAGAAAGCCGATTCTTGATTTGATTTTGGATTGGAGATGTTTGATATGAGTCTGGAAGGAGAGTTTGCAGTCTAGCCAGACACCTAGGTACTTATAGATGTCCACATATTCTAGGTCGGAACCGTCCAGGGTGGTGATGCTAGTCGGGCGTGCGGGTGCAGGCAGCGAACGGTTGAAAAGCATGCATTTGGTTTTACTAGCGTTTAAGAGCAGTTGGAGGCCACGGAAGGAGTGTTGTATGGCATTGAAGCTCGTTTGGAGGTTAGATAGCACAGTGTCCAAGGAAGGGCCGGAAGTATATAGAATGGTGTCGTCTGCGTAGAGGTGGATCAGGGAATCGCCCGCAGCAAGAGCAACATCATTGATGTATACAGAGAAAAGAGTCGGCCCGAGAATTGAACCCTGTGGTACCCCCATAGAGACTGCCAGAGGACCGGACAACATGCCCTCCGATTTGACACACTGAACTCTGTCTGCAAAGTAGTTGGTGAACCAGGCAAGGCAGTCATTAGAAAAACCGAGGCTACTGAGTCTGCCGATAAGAATATGGTGATTGACAGAGTCGAAAGCCTTGGCCAGGTCGATGAAGACGGCTGCACAGTAATGTCTTATCGATGGCGGTTATGATATCGTTTAGTAACTTGAGCGTGGCTGAGGTGCACCCGTGACCGGCTCGGAAACCGGATTGCACAGCGGAGAAGGTACGGTGGGATTCGAGATGGTCAGTGATCTGTTTGTTGACTTGGCTTTCGAAGACCTTAGATAGGCAGGGCAGGATGGATATAGGTCTGTAACAGTTTGGGTCCAGGGTGTCTCCCCCTTTGAAGAGGGGAATGACCGCGGCAGCTTTCCAATCCTTGGGGATCTCAGATGATACGAAGGAGAGGTTGAACAGGCTGGTAATAGGGGGTGCGACAATGGCGGCGGACAGTTTCAGAAATAGGGTGTCCAGATTGTCAAGCCCAGCTGATTTGTATGGGTCCAGGTTTTCCAGCTTTTTCAGAACATCTGCTATCTGGATTTGGGTAAAGGAGAAGCTGGGGAGGCTTGGGCGAGTAGCAGCGGGGGGGGCGGGGCTGTTGGCCAAGGTTGGAGTCGCCAGGAGGAAGGCATGGCCAGCCATTGAGAAATGCTTGTTGAAGTCTTCGATTATCACGGATTTATCGGTGGTGACCGTGTTACCTAGCCTCAGTGCAGTGGGCAGCTGGGAGGAGGTGCTCTTGTTCTCCATGGACTTTACAGTATCCCAGAACTTTTTGGAGTTAGAGCTACAGGATGCGAATTTCTGCTTGAAAAAGCTGGCCTTTGCTTTCCTGACTGACTGCGTGTATTGGTTCCTGACTTCCCTGAACAGTTGCATATCGCGGGGGCTCTTCGATGCTATTGCAGTTCGCCACAGGATGTTTTTGTGCTGGTCGAGGGCAGTCAGGTCTGGAGTGAACCAAGGGCTATATCTGTTCTTGGTTCTGCATTTTTTGAACGGAGCATGCTTGTCTAATATGGTGAGGAAGTAACATTTAAAGAATGACCAGGCATCCTCAACTGACGGGATGAGGTCAATATCCTTCCAGGGTACCCGGGCCAGGTCGATTAGAAAGGCCTGCTCGCAGAAGTGTTTTAGGGAGCGTTTGACAGTGATGAGGGGTGGTCGTTTGACCGCGGACCCGTGGCGGATACAGGCAATGAGGCAGTGATCGCTGAGATCTTGATTGAAGACAGCAGAGGTGTATTTGGAGGGCAGGTTGGTCAGGATAATGTCTATTAGGGTGCCCATGTTTACGGACTTAGGGTTGTACCTGGTGGGTTCCTTGATGATTTGTGTGAGATTGAGGGCATCAAGCTTGGATTGTAGGACTGCCGGGGTGTTAAGCATATCCCAGTTTAGGTCACCTAACAGAACAAACTCTGAAGCTAGATGGGGAGCGATCAATTCACAGATGGTGTCCAGGGCACAGCTGGGAGCTGAGGGGGGTCGGTAGCAGGCGGCAACAGTGAGAGACTTATTTCTGGAGAGATTAATTTTTAAAATTAGAAGTTCGAACTGTTTGGGCATAGACCTGGAAAGTATGACAGAACTTTGCAGGCTATCTCTGCAGTAGATTGCAACTCCTCCCCCTTTGGCAGTTCTATCTTGACGGAAAGTGTTATAGTTGGGTATGGAAATCTCAGAATTATTGGTGGCCTTCCTAAGCCAGGATTCGGACACGGCAAGGACATCAGGATTGGCAGAGTGTGCTAAAGCGGTGAGTAAGGCAAACTTAGGGAGGAGGCTTCTGATGTTGACATGCATGAGGCCAAGGCTTTTTCGATCACAGAAGTCAACAAATGAGGGTGACTGGGGACATGCAGGGCCTGGGTTTACCTCCACATCACCCGAGGAACAGAGGAGTAGTAGGATGAGGGTGCGGCTAAAGGCTATCAAAACTGGTCGCCTAGAGCGTTGGGGACAAAGAATAAAAGGAGCAGATTTATGGGCGTGGTAGAATAGATTCTGGGCATAATGTGCAGACAGGGGTATGGAGGGGCGCGGGTACAGCGGAGGCAAGCCCAGGCACTGGGTGATGATAAGAGAGGTTGTATCTCTGGACATGCTGGTCTCAATGGGTCATAAGGTGAATGCACCAATTTGTAAGTCGCTCTGGATAAGAGCGTCTGCTAAATGACTTAAATGTAATGTAAATGGTGAGGTCACCGCATGTGTGGGGGGTGGGACAAAGGGGGTATCAGAGGTACGGAGAGTGGAACTACAGGGTCCATTGCAAACCAAAGCAATGATAATGAAAACTAGCCTGAACAACAGTATGCAAGGCATATTGATATTTGAGAGAGACATACAATAAGGCATAAAGTGATTGCAGGTCTTGATTGGGAGAGCTAGCTAAAACAACAGGTAAGATAACAGCAGCAATAACAGGGTACTAGTCTAACACAGCAACAACAAGTAAAAATGGCGACGACTAGGCAGAGAGGGTCGGATTAACTACACACAGATCCTGAGTTAAAGCACAGAGCCGACAGATAAAACACAAATAAACAGAATGGAGTACCGTGAATTAATGGACAGTCAAGCATGCATCAGCTATGTAGCCTAGTGATCATAGTGTCCAGGGGGCAGCCGTAGATGGAGCAGGGAGGCCTCCACTAAGCTAGCACGCGGCGTTTAAAGTTAGTAGCCCGGGGGGTGGTCTGCTCAGACGGAGGGGGTCTGCTCAGACGTGGTCGTGTCGACAGAGAATCCAGAGAATCCACGCCGAATGGCGAAAGAGAGGTTGTGAATTGTAGAATTGTGTTTGCTAACTGGTGCTAGCTTCGTGGCAGTGGCGCTAACTGCGCTAGCTGCAAGCTAGCTGTGAGGATCAGAAGTAGTGGCTCAGGGATTACGGCAGGAATCCGGCGTTGTTGTCGAGAGACAGTCCGATGCTGGTAAATTGGTGAGTAATATCCAGGCTAATAACAGGGCTGGTGTCTGTGCAGAAGGTAAAAGCTACTAGCAGCGGCAAAAAAATGGCTAAATTAGCTTGTAGCTGATTTAGACCAGTTGTGATGGATTGGCAGGGCTCTGTGTCGGCAAAAAAAAGGTCCAGTCCAATTGGCAAAAGAGGTATTGTAGCCCAAGAATTCGCTGGTAGACCTCTTCGGCTAGCCGGCAGATGGGCCTAGCTCGAGGCTAGCTCAAGGCTAACTGGTGCTTGCTTCGGGACAGAGGTGTTAGCCAGTAGTAGCCACTCGGTTGCAGCTAGCTAGCTGTGATAATACGGTGTAATTGTCCAGAGCTTGCTTCAGGAATCCGGTGATGTGGTAGAGAAAAAGCAGTCCTATATGCTCTGGGTTGATATCGCGCTTGCAGACTGGCAGGTATTGGCCCGGTATTGAAGCTGGCTGTGTCCGAGTTAAGGGCGAAGACCGCAGCAGTGGCTAACTGACTACTAGCTAGTAGCTAGTTATCTGGCTAGCTTCTGATTGGGGTTACGGTTCTAAAGTATAAAAAAATAGCAGGTCCGTACCACATTGGGTGAGGCGGAATGTAGGAATGTATATTCAGTTCCTAGATGGAAAGTGAAATTAAAATATATACGAAATGTATACGAAAAATACGAATACTATTTACACGGGACAGACAGGACAAAGACACATCCGACTGCTACGCCATCTTGGATTAAAGATGAGCCGTAACAATGAGTCTTAATGGCTAAACTTCCTGTTTTATCCTCATCCTAAACCACAATGAGTTAGCAAGGCGACTCTTAATGGCCAAACTTCCTGTTTTATCCTCATCCTAAACCACAATAAGTTAGCAAGGCGACTCTTAATGGCCAAACTTCCTGTTTTATCCTCATCCTAAACCACAATGAGTTAGCAAGGCGACTCTTAATGGCCAAACTTCCTGTTTTATCCTTATCCCAAACCATAATCCTTAATTTAAACAATCAGAATTAATGACTGAAGTTTTGTATTTGTATTTTATCATAAATCCCCATAAGTTCCTGCCAAGGCAGCAGCTACTCTTCCTGGGGTTTATTATGGACCCATTAGTTCCTGCCAAGGCAGCAGCTACTCTTCCTGGGGTTTAATTATGGATCCCCATTAGTTCCTGCCAAGGCAGCAGCTACTCTTCCTGGGGTTTATCATGGATCCCCATTAGCTCCTGCCAAGGCAGCAGCTACTCTTCCTGGGGTTTATTATGGATCCCCATTAGTTCCTGCCAAGGCAGCAGCTACTCTTCCTGGGGTTTATTATGGACCCCCATTAGTTCCTGCCAAGGCAGCAGCTACTCTTCCTCTGGTTTATTATGGATCCCCATTAGTTCCTGCCAAGGCAGCAGCTACTCTTCCTGGGGGTTATTATGGATCCCCATTAGTTCCTGCCAAGGCAGCGGCTACTCTTCCTGGGGTTTATTATGGATCCCCATTTGTTCCTGCCAGGCCAGCAGCTACTCTTCCTGGGGTTTATTATGGATCCCCATTAGTTCCTGCCAAGGAAGCAGCTACTCTTCCTGGGGTTTATTATGGATCCCCATTATATATCATATATACATTATTATATATCATTAAAGTTTGCTCTCTGTGTACATCCAAGGGCCAGCCGTGCTGCCCTGTTCTGAGCCAGTTAATGAACCATATCCCAAACCTTAATCCTTAATTTAACCAATAGAAATGAATGCCTGAATTGTTAACCAATCGGAATTAATGCCTGGAATTAACCGTAGAGTTGTGTCTTATCCCAAACCTTAACCCTTAACCCAGTCGGAATGAATCCCTTAACAGTAGAGTTGTTTCTCTGCGCATATAACTCATGAGGGAGCTGTGTGCCTGAGTACAGGATGTCGCCACTAGGGGCAACGGTGAGTGCTATTAACATCCAGTAGGGTTGGGTGTTGCTAGTGTGTTGTGAACGGGAGCAACTTCAAAATGTAACATTTGGAGAAAAGTGGAGAAAATGTCTGCCTGACCCTGTAAAACAACACATTTCACTGCACCTATCTGGCGTATGTGACAACAAAAAACCATCTTAAATAGCTTTTTGGTTGTTAAAGCAGCTGTTGTGTTTCAGGTGACCTGCTTCCAGCGGATGGAGTGTTGATACAGGGGAACGATCTGAAGATAGACGAGAGTTCGCTAACAGGAGAGTCGGATCACGTCAAGAAAGACGCTGATAAGGACCCCATGCTGCTGTCTGGTCAGTGGCACACACAGACTAACACACACCAACGCGCGCGCGCACACACACACACACACACACACACACACACACACACACACACACACACACACACACACACACACACACACACACACACACACACACACACACACACACACACACACACACACACACACACGTGCACTCATACACAGGCAAGCACTGCACCCAGGCCTGTATAGTTTACATGCTACCAGGCAGTATGTTATTATAGACAACAGGCCTATATAGTATACATGCTACCAGGCAGTATGTTATTATAGACACCAGGCCTGTATAGTATACATTTACATTTACATTTAAGTCATTTAGCAGACGCTCTTATCCAGAGCGACTTATGCTACCAGGCAGTATGTTATTATAGACACCAGGCCTGTACAGTATACATGCTACCAGGCAGTGTGTTATTATAGACACCAGGCCTGTATAGTTTACATGCTACCAGGCCGTATGTTATTATAGACACCAGGCCTGTACAGTATACATGCTACCAGGCAGTATGTTATTATAGACACCAGGCCTGTATAGTATACATGCTACCAGGCAGTATGTTATTATAGACACCAGGCCTGTATAGTATACATGCTACCAGGCAGTATGTTATTATAGACACCAGGCCTGTATAGTTTACAAGCTACCAGGCAGTATGTTATTATAGACACCAGGCCTGTATAGTTTACATGCTACCAGGCAGTATGTTATTATAGACACCAGGCTTGTATAGTATACATGCTACCAGGCAGCATGTTATTATAGACACCAGGCCTGTATAGTTTACATGCTACCAGGCAGTATGTTATTATAGACACCAGGCCTGTATAGTATACATGCTACCAGGCAGTATGTTACTATAGACACCAGGCCTGTATAGTTTACATGCTACCAGGCAGTATGTTATTATAGACACCAGGCCTGTACAGTATACATGCTACCAGGCAGTATGTTATTATAGACACCAGGCCTGTATAGTTTACATGCTACCAGGCAGTATGTTATTATAGACACCAGGCCTATATAGTATACATGCTACCAGGCAGTATGTTATTATAGACACCAGGCCTGTATAGTTTACATGCTACCAGGCAGTGTGTTATTATAGACACCAGGCCTGTATAGTATACATGCTACCAGGCAGTATGTTATTATAGACACCAGGCTTGTATAGTATACATGCTACCAGGAAGTATGTTATTATAGACACCAGGCCTATATAGTATACATGCTACCAGGCAGTATGTTATTATAGACACCAGGCCTGTATAGTTTACATGCTACCAGGCAGTATGTTATTATAGACACCAGGCTTGTATAGTATACATGCTACCAGGCAGTATGTTATTATAGACACCAGGCCTGTATAGTTTACATGCTACCAGGCAGTATGTTATTATAGACACCAGGCCTATTTAGTATACATGCTACCAGGCAGTATGTTATTATAGACACCAGGCTTGTATAGTATACATGCTACCAGGCAGTATGTTATTATAGACACCAGGCCTATATAGTATACATGCTACCAGGCAGTATGTTATTATAGACACCAGGCTTGTATAGTATACATGCTACCAGGCAGTATGTTATTATAGACACCAGGCCTGTATAGTATACATGCTACCAGGCAGTATGTTATTATAGACACCAGGCCTGTATAGTATACATGCTACCAGGCAGTATGTTATTATAGACACCAGGCCTATATAGTATACATGCTACCAGGCAGTATGTTATTATAGACACCAGGCCTATATAGTATACATGCTACCAGGCAGTATGTGGAGAGCCATTGTATTATGTATCTATATCTATTATTCCAGTCACAGCTGAATGACATCTCCTCATTGGTAGAACAGGGATGTTAGTTCTAATTTAAACAGAGAAAAACATTAGAAGCATGCAGTGTCTTGATATTTATTGTTCTCTGTAATGACTTTCATAGTGAGAAGTAGATGGAGGAATGATATGTATATATTCTCTCTCTCTGTCTCTGTCTCTGTCTCTCTCTCTCTCTCTCTCTCTCTCTGCCTCTCTCTCTGTCTCTGTCTCTCTGTCTCTGTCTCTGTCTCTCTCTCTCTGTCTCTCTCTCTCTCTCTCTCTCTCTCTCTCTCTCTCTCTGCCTCTCTCTCTGTCTCTGTCTCTCTGTCTCTGTCTCTGTCTCTCTCTCTGTCTGTCTCTCTCTCTCTCTCTCTCTCTCTCTCTCTCTCTCTCTCTCTCTCTCTCTCTCTCTCTCTCTCTCTCTCTCTCTCTCTCTCTCTCAATTCAATTCAATTCAATTCAAGGGGCTTTATTGGCATGGGAAACATGTGTTAACATTGCCAAAGCAAGTGAGGTAGATATTATACAAAAGTGAAATAAACAATACAAATTAACAGTAAACATTACACATACAGAAGTTTCAAAACAATAAAGACATTACAAATGTCATATTATATATATGCAGTGTTGTAACAATGTACAAATGGTTAAAGCACACAAGTTAAAATAAATAAACGTAAATATGGGTTGTATTTACAATGGTGTTTGTTCTTCACTGGTTGCCCTTTTCTTGTGGCAACAGGTCACAAATCTTGCTGCTGTGATGGCACACTGTGGAATTTCACCCAGTAGATATGGGAGTTTATCAAAATTGGATTTGTTTTCGAATTCTTTGTGGATCTGTGTAATCTGAGGGAAATATGTCTCTCTAATATGGTCATACATTGGGCAGGAGGTTAGGAAGTGCAGCTCAGTTTCCACCTCATTTTGTGGGCAGTGAGCACATAGCCTGTCTTCTCTTGAGAGCCATATCTGCCTACGGCGGCCTTTCTCAATAGCAAGGCTATGCTCACTGAGTCTGTACATAGTCAAAGCTTTCCTTAAGTTTGGGTCAGTCACAGTGGTTAGGTATTCTGCCACTGTATACTCTCTGTTTAGGGCCAAATAGCATTCTAGTTTGCTCTGTTTTTTTGTTAATTCTTTCCAATGTGTCAAGTAATTATCTTTTTGTTTTCTCATGATTTGGTTGGGTCTAATTGTGCTGTTGTCCTGGGGCTCTGTGGGGTGTGTTTGTGTTTGTGAACAGAGCCCTAGGACCAGCTTGCTTAGGGGACTCTTCTCCAGGTTCATCTCTCTGTAGGTGATGGCTTTGTTATGGAAGGTTTGGGAATCGCTTCCTTTTAGGTGGTTGTAGAATTTAACGGCTCTTTTCTGGATTTTGATAATTAGTGGGTATCGGCCTAATTCTGCTCTGCATGCATTATTTGGTGTTCTACGTTGTACACGGAGGATATTTTTGCAGAATTCTGCATGCAGAGTCTCAATTTGGTGTTTGTCCCATTTTGTGAAATCTTGGTTGGTGAGCGGACCCCAGACCTCACAACCATAAAGGGCAATGGGCTCTATGACTGATTCAAGTATTTTTAGCCAGATCCTAATTGGTATGTTGAAATTTATGTTCCTTTTGATGGCATAGAATGCCCTTCTTGCCTTGTCTCTCAGATCGTTCACAGCTCTGTGGAAGCTACCTGTGGTGCTGATGTTTAGGCCGAGGTATGTATAGTTTTTTGTGTGCTCTAGGGCAACGGTGTCTAGATGGAATTTGTGGTCCTGGCGACTGGACCTTTTTTGGAACACCATTATTTTGGTCTTACTGAGATTTACTGTCAGGGCCCAGGTCTGACAGAATCTGTGCAGAAGATCTAGGTGCTGCTGTAGGCCCTCCTTGGTTGGTGACAGAAGCACCAGATCATCAGCAAACAGTAGACATTTGACTTCGGATTCTAGTAGGGTGAGACCGGGTGCTGCAGACTGTTCTAGTGCCCGCGCCAATTCGTTGATATATATGTTGAAGAGGGTGGGGCTTAAGCTGCATCCCTGTCTCACCCCACGACCCTGTGTGAAGAAATGTGTGTGTTTTTTGCCAATTTTAACCGCACACTTGTTGTTTGTGTACATGGATTTTATGATGTCGTATGTTTTACCCCCAACACCACTTTCCATCAATTTGTATAGCAGACCCTCATGCCAAATTGAGTCGAAGGCTTTTTTGAAATCAACAAAGCATGAGAAGACTTTGCCTTTGTTTTGGTTTGTTTGGTTGTCAATTAGGGTGTGTAGGGTGAATACATGGTCTGTTGTACGGTAATTTGGTAAAAAGCCAATTTGACATTTGCTCAGTACATTGTTTTCATTGAGGAAATGTACGAGTCTGCTGTTAATGATAATGCAGAGTATTTTCCCAAGGTTACTGTTGACGCATATTCCACGGTAGTTATTGGGGTCAAATTTGTCTCCACTTTTGTGGATTGGGGTGATCAGTCCTTGGTTCCAAATATTGGGGAAGATGCCAGAGCTAAGGACGATGTTAAAGAGTTTTAATATAGCCAATTGGAATTTGTTGTCTGTATATTTGATCATTTCATTAAGGATACCATCAACACCACAGGCCTTTTTGGGTTGGAGGGTTTTTATTTTGTCCTGTAACTCATTCAAGGCAATTGGAGAATCCAGTGGGTTCTGGTAGTCTTTAATAGTTGATTCTAGGATTTGTATTTGATCATGTATATGTTTTTGCTCTTTATTCTTTGTTATAGAGCCAAAAAGATTGGAGAAGTGGTTTACCCATACATCTCCATTTTGGATAGATAATTCTTTGTGTTGTTGTTTGTTTAGTGTTTTCCAATTTTCCCAGAATTGGTTAGAGTCTATGGATTCTTCAATTACATTGAGCTGATTTCTGACGTGCTGTTCCTTCTTTTTCCGTAGTGTATTTCTGTATTGTTTTAGTGATTCACCATAGTGAAGGCGTAGACTCAGGTTTTCCGGGTCTCTATGTTTTTGGTTGGACAGGTTTCTCAATTTATTTCTTAGATTTTTGCATTCTTTATCAAACCATTCGTCATTGTTGTTCATTTTCTTCGGTTTTCTATTTGAGATTTTTAGATTTGATAGGGAAGCTGAGAGGTCAAATATACTGTTAAGATTTTCTACTGCCAAGTTTACACCTTCACTATTGCAGTGGAACGTTTTACCCAGGAAGTTGTCTAAAAGGGATTGAATTTGCTGTTGCCTAATTGTTTTTTGGTAGGTTTCCAAACTGCATTCCTTCCATCTATAGCATTTCTTAATGTTAATCAGTTCCTTTGGCTTTGATGCCTCATGATTGAGTATTGCTCTGTTCAAGTAGACTGTGATTTTGCTGTGGTCTGATAGGGGTGTCAGTGGGCTGACTGTGAACGCTCTGAGAGACTCTGGGTTGAGGTCAGTGATAAAGTAGTCTACAGTGCTACTGCCAAGAGATGAGCTATAGGTGTACCTACCATAGGAGTCCCCTCGAAGCCTACCATTGACTATGTACATACCCAGCGTGCGACAGAGCTGCAGGAGTTGTGACCCGTTTTTGTTGGTTATGTTGTCATAGTTGTGCCTAGGTGGGCATATGGGGGAGGGAATGCTGTCACCTCCAGGTAGGTGTTTGTCCCCCTGTGTGCTGAGGGTGTCAGGTTCCTGTCCAGTTCTGGCATTTAGGTCGCCACAGACTAATACATGTCCCTGGGCCTGGAAATGATTGATTTCCCCCTCCAGGATGGAGAAGCTGTCTTCATTAAAGTATGGGGATTCTAGTGGGGGGATATAGGTAGCACACAGGAGGACATTTTTCTCTGTTAAGATAATTTCCTTTTGAATTTCTAGCCAAATGTAAAATGTTCCTGTTTTGATTAATTTAATGGAGTGAGTTAGGTCTGCTCTATACCAAATTAGCATTCCCCCTGAGTCCCTTCCCTGTTTCACACCTGGTAGTTTGGTGGATGGGACTACCAGCTCTCTGTAACCTAGAGGGCAACCAGTGGGTCCGTCTCCTCTATACCATGTTTCTTGCAGGATGACAATGTCTCTCTCTATCTCTCTCTCTCTCTTTCTCTCTCTCTCTCTCTCTCAATTCAATTCAATTCAATTTGCTTTATTGGCATGACGTAACAGTGTACATATTGCCAAAGCTTATTTACAATATAAAAATGAGAATCAAAATTGTCAACGGGACTCTCTCTCTCTCTCTGTCTCTCTCTCTGTCTCTCTCTCTGTCTCTCTCTCTTTCACTCTCTCTCTCTCTCTCTCTCTCTCTCTCTCTCTCTCTCTCTCTCTCTCTCTCTCTCTCTCTCTCTCTCTCTCTCTCTCTCTCTCTCTCTCTCTCTCTCTCTCTCTCACTCTCGTTCTCACTGTCTCTCTGTCTCTCTCTGTCTCTCTCTGTCTCTCTCTCTTTCTCTGTCTCTCTCTCTCTCTCTGTAAATCTCTCTTTCTGTCAACTCTATCATGTAATTACTCTCTTTATACCCATGTCCATAGCTGACACCTGGTTATCTTTGTGTAAATGTGTGTCTTGAGTGTTGGTGTGGTTTACAGTTTTCTTTTCTCTTTGACAGCCAGTCATACATTGATGTAGGATATAATAATTCCCTCTATTTCATAATCTCCCTGTGTGTGTGTTTGTGTGTGTGTGTGCGTGTGTGTGTGTGTGAGCGTGCGTGCGTGTGTGTGTGTGTGTGTGTGTGTGTGTGTGTGTGTGTGTGTGTGTGTGTGTGTGTGTGTGTGTGTGTGTGTGTGTGTGTGTGTGTGTGTGTGTGTGTGTGTGGTGCGTGCGTGCGTGTGTGTGCGTGTGTGGTGCGTGCGTGCATGTGTGTGTGTGTGCGTGTGTGTATGTGTGTCCGTCTACAGGTACCCATGTGATGGAGGGTTCAGGCAGGATGCTGGTAACAGCTGTGGGGGTCAACTCTCAGACTGGCATCATCTTCACACTGCTGGGGGCCGGAGAACCTGTAGAGGAGGAGAAGAAGGAGAAGAAAGGTACGTCCCTCCTCCCTTCCTTTCCTTGGTGTCACTTCTTTTTATTATAAATATAATTATTGTTAATAATAATAATAATATTATTATTACTATTATTATCCTTATTAATATTATTATTTATATCGTTAGTATATAAATAGCATTATTATTATTATTATTACTATTATCATTATTATTATTACTATTATTATTAATATCATCAGATTATTATTAATATTAATAGTATTAGTATTTTTATCATTAATTATTATTATTATTATCATCAGATTATTAGTTACTTAAACTCAGATTATTATTAGTATCATTAACAGTATTATTATTATTATCATTAATTATATTATTATTATTATTATTATTATTATTATCATCAGATTATTAGTTACTTAAACTGCTCCAACTATTGACTGATGAAAGGCACTTCCTGGTAGAACTGCTCCAACTATTGACTGATGAAAGGCACTTCCTGGTAGAACTGCTCCAACTATTGACTGATGAAAGGCACTTCCTGGTAGAACTGCTCCAACTATTGACTGATGAAAGGCACTTCCTGGTAGAACTGCTCCAACTATTGACTGATGAAAGGCACTTCCTGGTAGAACTGCTCCAACTATTGACTGATGAAAGGCACTTCCTGGTAGAACTGCTCCAACTATTGACTGATGAAAGGCACTTCCTGGTAGAGGTAAAGTGTCCATCTTGGATAGGTTTGAATCTCTTTGGTAGGGTGATGCTACTCTAAAACAACTCTGTCCAAACACAATGACCTATGTATACGATGTGCCTACTGGCTGCTGTAGGTGTGGCCTGATTTGGGAAGTGGCCAGCTGTACTCGAAGCTCTGGGTCCTTCTCGTCTCCTTACTCTCTTGTTATCTATGGTTCTATAAACCAACACACAGGTGAGGCAGTGGAGGATGGCCAACAAAACACAGGTAGAGTATCTATCTTTGTGACCCTCAGTCCCCCTGTATCCAATACCCACCAGGACCAACACTGACCCCCCTCTAACTACCCTACTGAACTACCCCCTTCCCTGTCCCTCTAACTACCCCACTGAACTACCCCTTCCCTGTCCCTCTAACTACCCTACTGAACTACCCCAACCCCTTCCCTATCCCTCTAACTACCCTACTGAACTACCCCCTTCCCTGTCCCTCTAACTACCCTACTGAACTACCCCTTCCCCGTCCCTCTAACTACCCCAACCCCTTCCCTGTCCCTCTAACTACCCTACTGAACTACCCCTTCCCTGTCCCTCTAACTACCCTACTGAACTACCCCCTTCCCTGTCCCTCTAACTACCCTACTGAACTACCCCCTTCCCTGTCCCTCTAACTACCCTACTGAACTACCCCCTTCCCTGTCCCTCTAACTACCCCAACCCCTTCCCTGTCCCTCTAACTACCCCAACCCCTTCCCTGTCCCTCTAACTACCCCTACCCCTTCCCTGTCCCTCTAACTATCCCTACCCCTTCCCTGTCCCTCTAACTACCCTACTGAACTACCACCTTCCCTGTCCCTCTAACTACCCCAACCCCTTCCCTGTCCCTCTAACTACCCTACTGAACTACCCCAACCCCTTCCCTGTCCCTCTAACTACCCCTACCCCTTCCCTGTCCCTCTAACTACCCTACTGAACTACCCCCTTCCCTGTCCCTCTAACTACCCTACTGAACTACCCCAACCCCTTCCCTGTCCCTCTAACTACCCTACTGAACTACCCCCTTCCCTGTCCCTCTAACTACCCTACTGAACTACCCCCTTCCCTGTCCCTCTAACTACCCCAACCCCTTCCCTGTCCCTCTAACTACCCCTACCCCTTCACTGTCCCTCTAACTACCCTACTGAACTACCCCCTTCCCTGTCCCTCTAACTACCCCTACCCCTTCCCTGTCCCTCTAACTACCCCAACCCCTTCCCTGTCCCTCTAACTACCCTACTGAACTACCCCTTCCCTGTCCCTCTAACTACCACCAACCCCTTCCCTGTCCCTCTAACTACCCTACTGAACTACCCCTTCCCTGTCCCTCTAACTACCCCAACCCCCTCCCTGTCCCTCTAACTACCCCAACCCCTTCCCTGTCCCTCTAACTACCCTACTGACCAACCCCTTCCCTGTCCCTCTAACTACCCCTACCCCTTCCCTGTCCCTCTAACTACCCCAACCCCTTCCCTGTCCCTCTAACTACCCTACTGACCTACCCCTTCCCTGTCCCTCTAACTACCCTACTGAACTACCCCCTTCCCTGTCCCTCTAACTACCCTACTGACCAACCCCTTCCCTGTCCCTCTAACTACCCTACTGACCAACCCCTTCCCTGTCCCTCTAACTACCCTACTGAACTACCCCTTCCCTGTCCCTCTAACTACCCCAACCCCTTCCCTGTCCCTCTAACTACCCTACTGACCAACCCCTTCCCTGTCCCTCTAACTACCCCAACTCCTTCCCTGTCCCTCTAACTACCCCAACCCCTTCCCTGTCCCTCTAACTACCCTACTGAACTACCCCTTTCCCTGTCCCTCTAACTACCCCAACCCCTTCCCTGTCCCTCTAACTACCCCAACCCCTTCCCTTTCCCTCTGACTACCCCAACCCCTTCCCTGTCCCTCTAACTACCCTACTGAACTACCCCAACCCCTTCCCTGTCCCTCTAACTACCCCAACCCCTTCCCTGTCCCTCTAACTACCCTACTGAACTACCCCAACCCCTTCCCTGTCCCTCTAACTACCCCAACCCCTTCCCTGTCCCTCTAACTACCCTACTGAACTACCCCAACCCCTTCCCCGTCCCTCTAACTACCCCAACCCCTTCCCTGTCCCTCTAACTACCCTACTGAACTACCCCTTCCCTGTCCCTCTAACTACCCTACTGAACTACCCAATTCCCTGTCCCTCTAACTACCCTACTGAACTACCCCCTTCCCTGTCCCTCTAACTACCCCAACCCCTTCCCTGTCCCTCTCACTACCCCAACCCCCTTCCCTGTCCCTCTAACTACCCCAACTCCTTCCCTGTCCCTCTAACTACCCCAACCCCTTCCCTGTCCCTCTAACTACCCTACTGAACTACCACTTTCCCTGTCCCTCTAACTACCCCAACCCCTTCCCTGTCCCTCTAACTACCCCAACCCCTTCCCTGTCCCTCTAACTACCCCAACCCCTTCCCTGTCCCTCTAACTACCCCAACCCCTTCCCTGTCCCTCTAACTACCCTACTGAACTACCCCAACCCCTTCCCTGTCCCTCTAACTACCCCAACCCCTTCCCTGTCCCTCTAACTACCCTACTGAACTACCCCAACCCCTTCCCCGTCCCTCTAACTACCCCAACCCCTTCCCTGTCCCTCTAACTACCCTACTGAACTACCCCTTCCCTGTCCCTCTAACTACCCTACTGAACTACCCAATTCCCTGTCCCTCTAACTACCCTACTGAACTACCCCCTTCCCTGTCCCTCTAACTACCCCAACCCCTTCCCTGTCCCTCTAACTACCCCAACCCCCTTCCCTGTCCCTCTAACTACCCCAACTCCTTCCCTGTCCCTCTAACTACCCCAACCCCTTCCCTGTCCCTCTAACTACCCTACTGAACTACCCCTTTCCCTGTCCCTCTAACTACCCCAACCCCTTCCCTGTCCCTCTAACTACCCCAACCACTTCCCTGTCCCTCTAACTACCCCAACCCCTTCCCTGTCCCTCTAACTACCCCAACCCCTTCCCTGTCCCTCTAACTACCCCAACCCCTTCCCTGTCCCTCTAACTACCCTACTGAACTACCCCTTCCCTGTCCCTCTAACTACCCTACTGAACTACCCCCTTCCCTGTCACTCTAACTACCCTACTGAACTACCCCCTTCCCTGTCCCTCTAACTACCCTACTGAACTACCCCTTCCCTGTCCCTCTAACTACCCTACTGAACTACCCCCTTCCCTGTCCCTCTAACTACCCCAACCCCTTCCCTGTCCCTCTAACTACCCCAACCCCCTTCCCTGTCCCTCTAACTACCCCAACTCCTTCCCTGTCCCTCTAACTACCCCAACCCCTTCCCTGTCCCTCTAACTACCCTACTGAACTACCCCTCTCCCTGTCCCTCTAACTACCCCAACCCCTTCCCTGTCCCTCTAACTACCCCAACCCCTTCCCTGTCCCTCTAACTACCCCAACCCCTTCCCTGTCCCTCTAACTACCCCAACCCCTTCCCTGTCCCTCTAACTACCCTACTGAACTACCCCTTCCCTGTCCCTCTAACTACCCTACTGAACTACCCCCTTCCCTGTCCCTCTAACTACCCTACTGAACTACCCCCTTCCCTGTCCCTCTAACTACCCTACTGAACTACCCCTTCCCTGTCCCTCTAACTACCCTACTGAACTACCCCCTTCCCTGTCCCTCTAACTACCCCAACCCCTTCCCTGTCCCTCTAATTACCCCAACCCCCTTCCCTGTCCCTCTAACTACCCCTTCTCCTTCCCTGTCCCTATAACTTCCCCAACCCCTTCCCTGTCCCTCTAACTACCCTACTGAACTACCCCTTTCCCTGTCCCTCTAACTACCCCAACCCCTTCCCTGTCCCTCTAACTACCCCAACCCCTTCCCTGTCCCTCTAACTACCCCAACCCCTTCCCTGTCCCTCTAACTACCCTACTGAACTACCTCAACCCCTTCCCTGTCCCTCTAACTACCCCAACCCCTTCCCTGTCCCTCTAACTACCCTACTGAACTACCCCTTCCCTGTCCCTCTAACTACCCTACTGAACTACCCCCTTCCCTGTCCCTCTAACTACCCTACTGAACTACCCAATTCCCTGACCCTCTAACTACCCCAACCCCTCCCTGTCCCTCTAACTACCCTACTGAACTACCCCAACCCCTCCCTGTCCCTCTAACTACCCCAACCCCTTCCCTGTCCCTCTAACTACCCTACTGAACTACCCCAACCCCTTCCCCGTCCCTCTAACTACCCCAACCCCTTCCCTGTCCCTCTAACTACCCTACTGAACTACCCCTTCCCTGTCCCTCTAACTACCCCACTGAACTACCCAATTCCCTGTCCCTCTAACTACCCCAACCCCTTCCCTGTCCCTCTAACTACCACAACCCCTTCCCTGTCCCTCTAACTACCCCAACCCCTTCCCTGTCCCTCTAACTACCCCTACCCCTTCCCTGTCCCTCTAACTACCCTACTGAACTACCCCCTTCCCTGTCCCTCTAACTACCCCAACCCCTTCCCTGTCCCTCTAACTACCCCAACCCCCTTCCCTGTCCCTCTAACTACCCCAACTCCTTCCCTGTCCCTCTAACTACCCCAACCCCTTCCCTGTCCCTCTAACTACCCTACTGAACTACCCCTTTCCCTGTCCCTCTAACTACCCCAACCCCTTCCCTGTCCCTCTAACTACCCCAACCCCTTCCCTGTCCCTCTAACTACCCCAACCCCTTCCCTGTCCCTCTAACTACCCCAACCCCTTCCCTGTCCCTCTAACTACCCTACTGAACTACCCCCTTCCCTGTCCCTCTAACTACCCTACTGAACTACCCCCTTCCCTGTCCCTCTAACTACCCTACTGAACTATCCCCTTCCCTGTCCCTCTAACTACCCCAACCCCTTCCCTGTCCCTCTAACTACCCCAACCCCTTCCCTGTCCCTCTAACTACCCCTACCCCTTCCCTGTCCCTCTAACTACCCCTACCCCTTCCCTGTCCCTCTAAATACCCTACTGAACTACCACCTTCCCTGTCCCTCTAACTACCCCAACCCCTCCCCTGTCCCTCTAACTACCCTACTGAACTACCCCAACCCCTTCCCTGTCCCTCTAACTACCCCTACCCCTTCCCTGTCCCTCTAACTACCCTACTGAACTACCCCCTTCCCTGTCCCTCTAACTACCCTACTGAACTACCCCAACCCCTTCCCTGTCCCTCTAACTACCCTACTGAACTACCCCCTTCCCTGTCCCTCTAACTACCCTACTGAACTACCCCCTTCCCTGTCCCTCTAACTACCCCAACCCCTTCCCTGTCCCTCTAACTACCCCTACCCCTTCCCTGTCCCTCTAACTACCCTACTGAACTACCCCCTTCCCTGTCCCTCTAACTACCCCTACCCCTTCCCTGTCCCTCTAACTACCCCAACCCCTTCCCTGTCCCTCTAACTACCCTACTGAACTACCCCTTCCCTGTCCCTCTAACTACCCCAACCCCTTCCCTGTCCCTCTAACTACCCTACTGAACTACCCCTTCCCTGTCCCTCTAACTACCCCAACCCCCTCCCTGTCCCTCTAACTACCCCAACCCCGTCCCTGTCCCTCTAACTACCCTACTGACCAACCCCTTCCCTGTCCCTCTAACTACCCCAACCCCTTCCCTGTCCCTCTAACTACCCTACTGACCTACCCCTTCCCTGTCCCTCTAACTACCCTACTGAACTACCCCCTTCCCTGTCCCTCTAACTACCCTACTGACCAACCCCTTCCCTGTCCCTCTAACTACCCTACTGACCAACCCCTTCCCTGTCCTTCTAACTACCCTACTGAACTACCCCTTCCCTGTCCCTCTAACTACCCCAACCCCTTCCCTGTCCCTCTAACTACCCTACTGACCAACCCCTTCCTTGTCCCTCTAACTACCCCAACCCCTTCCCTGTCCCTCTAACTACCCTACTGAACTACCCCTTCCCTGTCCCTCTAACTACCCCAACCCCTTCCCTGTCCCTCTAACTACCCTACTGAACTACCCCTTCCCTGTCCCTCTAACTACCCTACTGAACTACCCCCTTCCCTGTCCCTCTAACTACCCTACTGAACTACCCCAACCCCTTCCCTGTCCCTCTAACTACCCCAACCCCTTCCCTGTCCCTCTAACTACCCTACTGAACTACCCCTTCCCTGTCCCTCTAACTACCCTACTGAACTATCCCTTCCCTGTCCCTCTAACTACCCTACTGAACTACCCAATTCCCTGTCCCTCTAACTACCCCAACCCCTTCCCTGTCCCTCTAACTACCCTACTGAACTACCCCAACCCCTTCCCTGTCCCTCTAACTACCCCAACCCCTTCCCTGTCCCTCTAACTATCCTACTGAACTACCCCAACCCCTTCCCCGTCCCTCTAACTACCCCAACCCCTTCCCTGTCCCTCTAACTACCCTACTGAACTACCCCCTCCCTGTCCCTCTAACTACCCTACTGAACTACCCAATTCCCTGTCCCTCTAACTACCCCACTGAACTACCCCTTCCCTGTCCCTCTAACTACCCTACTGAACTACCCCAACCCCTTCCCTGTCCCTCTAACTACCCCAACCCCTTCCCTGTCCCTCTAACTATCCTACTGAACTACCCCAACCCCTTCCCCGTCCCTCTAACTACCCCAACCCCTTCCCTGTCCCTCTAACTACCCTACTGAACTACCCCCTCCCTGTCCCTCTAACTACCCTACTGAACTACCCAATTCCCTGTCCCTCTAACTACCCCACTGAACTACCCCTTCCCTGTCCCTCTAACTACCCCAACCCCTTCCCTGTCCCTCTAACTACCACAACCCCTTCCCTGTCCCTCTAACTACCCCAACCCCTTCCCTGTCCCTCTAACTACCCCTACCCCTTCCCTGTCCCTCTAACTACCCTACTGAACTACCCCCTTCCCTGTCCCTCTAACTACCCCAACCCCTTCCCTGTCCCTCTAACTACCCCAACCCCCTTCCCTGTCCCTCTAACTACCCCAACTCCTTCCCTGTCCTTCTAACTACCCCAACCCCTTCCCTGTCCCTCTAACTACCCTACTGAACTACCCCTTTCCCTGTCCCTCTAACTACCCCAACCCCTTCCCTGTCCCTCTAACTACCCCAACCCCTTCCCTGTCCCTCTAACTACCCCAACCCCTTCCCTGTCCCTCTAACTACCCCAACCCCTTCCCTGTCCCTCTAACTACCCTACTGAACTACCCCTTCCCTGTCCCTCTAACTACCCTACTGAACTACCCCCTTCCCTGTCCCTCTAACTACCCTACTGAACTACCCCTTCCCTGTCCCTCTAACTACCCCAACCCCTTCCCTGTCCCTCTAACTACCCTACTGAACTACCCCTTCCCTGTCCCTCTAACTACCCTACTGAACTACCCCTTCCCTGTCCCTCTAACTACCCTACTGAACTACCCCTTCCCTGTCCCTCTAACTACACTACTGAACTACCCCTTCCCTGTCCCTCTAACTACCCTACTGACCAACCCCTTCCCTGTCCTTCTAACTACCCTACTGAACTACCCCTTCCCTGTCCCTCTAACTACCCCAACCCCTTCCCTGTCCCTCTAACTACCCTACTGACCAACCCCTTCCTTGTCCCTCTAACTACCCCAACCCCTTCCCTGTCCCTCTAACTACCCTACTGAACTACCCCTTCCCTGTCCCTCTAACTACCCCAACCCCTTCCCTGTCCCTCTAACTACCCTACTGAACTACCCCTTCGCTGTCCCTCTAACTACCCTACTGAACTACCCCCTTCCCTGTCCCTCTAACTACCCTACTGAACTACCCCAACCCCTTCCCTGTCCCTCTAACTACCCCAACCCCTTCCCTGTCCCTCTAACTACCCTACTGAACTACCCCTTCCCTGTCCCTCTAACTACCCTACTGAACTATCCCTTCCCTGTCCCTCTAACTACCCTACTGAACTACCCAATTCCCTGTCCCTCTAACTACCCCAACCCCTTCCCTGTCCCTCTAACTACCCTACTGAACTACCCCAACCCCTTCCCTGTCCCTCTAACTACCCCAACCCCTTCCCTGTCCCTCTAACTATCCTACTGAACTACCCCAACCCCTTCCCCGTCCCTCTAACTACCCCAACCCCTTCCCTGTCCCTCTAACTACCCTACTGAACTACCCCCTCCCTGTCCCTCTAACTACCCTACTGAACTACCCAATTCCCTGTCCCTCTAACTACCCCACTGAACTACCCCTTCCCTGTCCCTCTAACTACCCCAACCCCTTCCCTGTCCCTCTAACTACCACAACCCCTTCCCTGTCCCTCTAACTACCCCAACCCCTTCCCTGTCCCTCTAACTACCCCTACCCCTTCCCTGTCCCTCTAACTACCCTACTGAACTACCCCCTTCCCTGTCCCTCTAACTACCCCAACCCCTTCCCTGTCCCTCTAACTACCCCAACCCCCTTCCCTGTCCCTCTAACTACCCCAACTCCTTCCCTGTCCCTCTAACTACCCCAACCCCTTCCCTGTCCCTCTAACTACCCTACTGAACTACCCCTTTCCCTGTCCCTCTAACTACCCCAACCCCTTCCCTGTCCCTCTAACTACCCCAACCCCTTCCCTGTCCCTCTAACTACCCCAACCCCTTCCCTGTCCCTCTAACTACCCCAACCCCTTCCCTGTCCCTCTAACTACCCTACTGAACTACCCCCTTCCCTGTCCCTCTAACTACCCTACTGAACTACCCCCTTCCCTGTCCCTCTAACTACCCTACTGAACTATCCCCTTCCCTGTCCCTCTAACTACCCCAACCCCTTCCCTGTCCCTCTAACTACCCCAACCCCTTCCCTGTCCCTCTAACTACCCCTACCCCTTCCCTGTCCCTCTAACTACCCCTACCCCTTCCCTGTCCCTCTAAATACCCTACTGAACTACCACCTTCCCTGTCCCTCTAACTACCCCAACCCCTCCCCTGTCCCTCTAACTACCCTACTGAACTACCCCAACCCCTTCCCTGTCCCTCTAACTACCCCTACCCCTTCCCTGTCCCTCTAACTACCCTACTGAACTACCCCAACCCCTTCCCTGTCCCTCTAACTACCCTACTGAACTACCCCCTTCCCTGTCCCTCTAACTACCCTACTGAACTACCCCCTTCCCTGTCCCTCTAACTACCCCAACCCCTTCCCTGTCCCTCTAACTACCCCTACCCCTTCCCTGTCCCTCTAACTACCCTACTGAACTACCCCCTTCCCTGTCCCTCTAACTACCCCTACCCCTTCCCTGTCCCTCTAACTACCCCAACCCCTTCCCTGTCCCTCTAACTACCCTACTGAACTACCCCTTCCCTGTCCCTCTAACTACCCCAACCCCTTCCCTGTCCCTCTAACTACCCTACTGAACTACCCCTTCCCTGTCCCTCTAACTACCCCAACCCCCTCCCTGTCCCTCTAACTACCCCAACCCCGTCCCTGTCCCTCTAACTACCCTACTGACCAACCCCTTCCCTGTCCCTCTAACTACCCCAACCCCTTCCCTGTCCCTCTAACTACCCTACTGACCTACCCCTTCCCTGTCCCTCTAACTACCCTACTGAACTACCCCCTTCCCTGTCCCTCTAACTACCCTACTGACCAACCCCTTCCCTGTCCCTCTAACTACCCTACTGACCAACCCCTTCCCTGTCCTTCTAACTACCCTACTGAACTACCCCTTCCCTGTCCCTCTAACTACCCCAACCCCTTCCCTGTCCCTCTAACTACCCTACTGACCAACCCCTTCCTTGTCCCTCTAACTACCCCAACCCCTTCCCTGTCCCTCTAACTACCCTACTGAACTACCCCTTCCCTGTCCCTCTAACTACCCCAACCCCTTCCCTGTCCCTCTAACTACCCTACTGAACTACCCCTTCGCTGTCCCTCTAACTACCCTACTGAACTACCCCCTTCCCTGTCCCTCTAACTACCCTACTGAACTACCCCAACCCCTTCCCTGTCCCTCTAACTACCCCAACCCCTTCCCTGTCCCTCTAACTACCCTACTGAACTACCCCTTCCCTGTCCCTCTAACTACCCTACTGAACTATCCCTTCCCTGTCCCTCTAACTACCCTACTGAACTACCCAATTCCCTGTCCCTCTAACTACCCCAACCCCTTCCCTGTCCCTCTAACTACCCTACTGAACTACCCCAACCCCTTCCCTGTCCCTCTAACTACCCCAACCCCTTCCCTGTCCCTCTAACTATCCTACTGAACTACCCCAACCCCTTCCCCGTCCCTCTAACTACCCCAACCCCTTCCCTGTCCCTCTAACTACCCTACTGAACTACCCCCTCCCTGTCCCTCTAACTACCCTACTGAACTACCCAATTCCCTGTCCCTCTAACTACCCCACTGAACTACCCCTTCCCTGTCCCTCTAACTACCCCAACCCCTTCCCTGTCCCTCTAACTACCACAACCCCTTCCCTGTCCCTCTAACTACCCCAACCCCTTCCCTGTCCCTCTAACTACCCCTACCCCTTCCCTGTCCCTCTAACTACCCTACTGAACTACCCCCTTCCCTGTCCCTCTAACTACCCCAACCCCTTCCCTGTCCCTCTAACTACCCCAACCCCCTTCCCTGTCCCTCTAACTACCCCAACTCCTTCCCTGTCCTTCTAACTACCCCAACCCCTTCCCTGTCCCTCTAACTACCCTACTGAACTACCCCTTTCCCTGTCCCTCTAACTACCCCAACCCCTTCCCTGTCCCTCTAACTACCCCAACCCCTTCCCTGTCCCTCTAACTACCCCAACCCCTTCCCTGTCCCTCTAACTACCCCAACCCCTTCCCTGTCCCTCTAACTACCCCAACCCCTTCCCTGTCCCTCTAACTACCCTACTGAACTACCCCTTCCCTGTCCCTCTAACTACCCTACTGAACTACCCCCTTCCCTGTCCCTCTAACTACCCTACTGAACTACCCCTTCCCTGTCCCTCTAACTACCCCAACCCCTTCCCTGTCCCTCTAACTACCCTACTGAACTACCCCTTCCCTGTCCCTCTAACTACCCTACTGAACTACCCCTTCCCTGTCCCTCTAACTACCCTACTGAACTACCCCTTCCCTGTCCCTCTAACTACACTACTGAACTACCCCTTCCCTGTCCCTCTAACTACCCTACTGAACTACCCCCTTCCCTGTCCCTCTAACTACCCTACTGAACTACCCCTTCCCTGTCCCTCTAACTACCCCAACCCCTTCCCTGTCCCTCTAACTACCCTACTGAACTACCCCCTTCCCTGTCCCTCTAACTACCCCAACCCCTTCCCTGTCCCTCTAACTACCCCAACCCCCTTCCCTGTCCCTCTAACTACCCCAACTCCTTCCCTGTCCCTCTAACTACCCCAACCCCTTCCCTGTCCCTCTAACTACCCTACTGAACTACCCCTTTCCCTGTCCCTCTAACTACCCCAACCCCTTCCCTGTCCCTCTAACTACCCCAACCCCTTCCCTGTCCCTCTAACTACCCCAACCCCTTCCCTGTCCCTCTAACTACCCCAACCCCTTCCCTGTCCCTCTAACTACCCCAACTCCTTCCCTGTCCCTCTAACTACCCTACTGAACTACCCCTTCCCTGTCCCTCTAACTACCCTACTGAACTACCCCCTTCCCTGTCCCTCTAACTACCCTACTGAACTACCCCCTTCCCTGTCCCTCTAACTACCCTACTGAACTACCCCTTCCCTGTCCCTCTAACTACCCTACTGAACTACCCCTTCCCTGTCCCTCTAACTACCCTACTGAACTACCCCCTTCCCTGTCCCTCTAACTACCCTAGTGAAATACCCCTTCCCTGTTCCTCTAACTACCCCAACCCCTTCCCTGTCCCTCTAACTACCCTACTGACCTACACCCTTCCCTGTCCCTCTAACTACCCTACTGACCTACACCCTTCCATGTCCCTCTAACTACCCTACTGACCTACACCCTTCCCTGTCCCTCTAACTACCCTACTGAACTACCCCTTCCATGTCCCTCTAACTACCCTACTGAACTACCCCTTCCCTGTCCCTCTAACTACCCTACTGAACTACCCCTTCCCTGTCCCTCTAACTACCCTACTGAACTACCCCCTTCCCTGTCCCTCTAACTACCCTACTGAACTACCCCTTCCCTGTCCCTCTAACTACCCCAACCCCTTCCCTGTCCCTCTAACTACCCTACTGACCTACACCCTTCCCTGTCCCTCTAACTACCCTCCCTGTCCCTCTAACTACCCTACTGACCTACACCCTTCCCTGTCCCTCTAACTACCCTACTGAACTACCCCTTCCCTGTCCCTCTAACTACCCTACTGAACTACCCCTTCCCTGTCCCTCTAACTACCCTACTGAACTACCCCTTCCCTGTCCCTCTAACTACCCTACTGAACTACCCCTTCCCTGTCCCTCTAACTACCCTACTGAACTACCCCTTCCCTGTCCCTCTAACTACCCTACTGAACTACCCCCTTCCCTGTCCCTCTAACTACCCTACTGAACTACCCCTTCCCTGTCCCTCTAACTACCCCAACCCCTTCCCTGCCCCTCTAACTACCCTACTGAACTACCCCCTTCCCTGTCCCTCTAACTACCCCAACCCCTTCCCTGTCCCTCTAACTACCCCAACCCCCTTCCCTGTCCCTCTAACTACCCCAACTCCTTCCCTGTCCCTCTAACTACCCCAACCCCTTCCCTGTCCCTCTAACTACCCTACTGAACTACCCCTTTCCCTGTCCCTCTAACTACCTCAACCCCTTCCCTGTCCCTCTAACTACCCCAACCCCTTCCCTGTCCCTCTAACTACCCCAACCCCTTCCCTGTCCCTCTAACTACCCTACTGAACTACCCCTTCCCTGTCCCTCTAACTACCCTACTGAACTACCCCCTGCCCTGTCCCTCTAACTACCCTACTGAACTACCCCCTTCCCTGTCCCTCTAACTACCCTACTGAACTACCCCTTCCCTGTCCCTCTAACTACCCTACTGAACTACCCCTTCCCTGTCCCTCTAACTACCCTACTGAACTACCCCCTTCCCTGTCCCTCTAACTACCCTACTGAACTACCCCTTCCCTGTCCCTCTAACTACCCCAACCCCTTCCCTGTCCCTCTAACTACCCTACTGACCTACACCCTTCCCTGTCCCTCTAACTACCCTACTGACCTACACCCTTCCCTGTCCCTCTAACTACCCTACTGAACTACCCCCTTCCCTGTCCCTCTAACTACCCTACTGAACTACCCCTTCCCTGTCCCTCTAACTACCCTACTGAACTACCCCTTCCCTGTCCCTCTAACTACCCTACTGAACTACCCCTTCCCTGTCCCTCTAACTACCCTACTGAACTACCCCTTCCCTGTCCCTCTAACTACCCTACTGAACTACCCCCTTCCCTGTCCCTCTAACTACCCTACTGAACTACCCTTTCCCTGTCCCTCTAACTACCCCAACCCCTTCCCTGCCCCTCTAACTACCCTACTGAACTACCCCCTTCCCTGTCCCTCTAACTACCCCAACCCCTTCCCTGTCCCTCTAACTACCCCAACCCCCTTCCCTGTCCCTCTAACTACCCCAACTCCTTCCCTGTCCCTCTAACTACCCCAACCCCTTCCCTGTCCCTCTAACTACCCTACTGAACTACCCCTTTCCCTGTCCCTCTAACTACCCCAACCCCTTCCCTGTCCCTCTAACTACCCCAACCCCTTCCCTGTCCCTCTAACTACCCCAACCCCTTTCCCTGTCCCTCTAACTACCCCAACCCCTTCCCTCTCCCTCTAACTACCCTACTGAACTACCCCTTCCCTGTCCCTCTAACTACCCTACTGAACTACCCCCTTCCCTGTCCCTCTAACTACCCTACTGAACTACCCCCTTCCCTGTCCCTCTAACTACCCTACTGAACTACCCCTTCCCTGTCCCTCTGACTACCCTACTGAACTACCCCTTCCCTGTCCCTCTAACTACCCTACTGAACTACCCCCTTCCCTGTCCCTCTAACTACCCTACTGAACTACCCCTTCCCTGTCCCTCTAACTACCCCAACCCCTTCCCTGTCCCTCTAACTACCCTACTGACCTACACCCTTCCCTGTCCCTCTAACTACCCTACTGACCTACACCCTTCCCTGTCCCTCTAACTACCCTACTGAACTACCCCTTCCCTGTCCCTCTGACTACCCTACTGAACTACCCCTTCCCTGTCCCTCTAACTACCCTACTGAACTACCCCCTTCCCTGTCCCTCTAACTACCCTACTGAACTACCCCTTCCCTGTCCCTCTAACTACCCCAACCCCTTCCCTGTCCCTCTAACTACCCTACTGACCTACACCCTTCATGGTCCCTCAAACTACCCTACTGACCTACACCCTTCCCTGTCCCTCTAACTACCCTACTAACCTACACCCTTCCCTGTCCCTCTAACTACCCTACTGAACTACCCCCTTCCCTGTCCCTCTAACTACCCTACTGAACTACCCCTTCCCTGTCCCTCTAACTACCCCAACCCCTTCCCTGTCCCTCTAACTACCCTACTGACCTACACCCTTCCCTGTCCCTCTAACTACCCTACTGACCTACACCCTTCCCTGTCCCTCTAACTACCCTACTGACCTACACACTTCCCTGTCCCTCTAACTACCCTACTGACCTACACCCTTCCCTGTCCCTCTAACTACCCTACTGACCTACACCCTTCCCTGTCCCTCTAACTACCCTACTGACCTACCCCTTCCCTGTCCCTCTAACTACCCTACTGAACTACCCCTTCCCTGTCCCTCTAACTACCCTACTGAACTACCCCCTTCCCTGTCCCTCTAACTACCCTACTGAACTACCCCTTCCCTGTCCCTCTAACTACCCCAACCCCTTCCCTGTCCCTCTAACTACCCTACTGACCTACACCCTTCCCTGTCCCTCTAACTACCCTACTGACCTACACCCTTCCCTGTCCCTCTAACTACCCTACTGACCTACACCCTTCCCTGTCCCTCTAACTACCCTACTGACCTACACCCTTCCCTGTCCCTCTAACTACCCTACTGACCTACACCCTTCCCTGTCCCTCTAACTACCCTACTGACCTACACCCTTCCCTGTCCCTCTAACTACCCTACTGAACTACCCCTTCCCTGTCCCTCTAACTACCCTACTGAACTACCCCTTCCCTGTCCCTCTAACTACCCTACTGAACTACCCCTTCCCTGTCCCTAACCCTAACCGACCCGGCTTCAGTCTCTCAGAAAACCCAATCTCGTCCATATTTCCCCCACCGTCCCCAATACAGTTTCAAATGTCCCACATCAAAGCCTGTGATTATTTAAATCAACATGATCAAAGCCTGTGATTGGTTAAATCAACATGATCCAAGCCTGTGATTGGTTTACATCAACATGATCCAAGCCTGTGATTGGTTAAATCAACATGATCAAAGCCTGTGATTGGTTAAATCAACATGATCAATGCCTGTGATTGGTTAAATCAACATGATCAAAGCCTGTGATTGGTTAAATCAACATGATCAAAGCCTGTGATTGGTTAAATCAACATGATCCAAGCCTGTGATTGGTTAAATCAACATGATCCAAGCCTGTGATTGGTTTACATCAACATGATCCAAGCCTGTGATTGGTTAAATCAACATGATCCAAGCCTGTGATTGGTTTACATCAACATGATCCAAGCCTGTGATTGCTTACATCAACATGATCCAAGCCTGTGATTGGTTAAATTCACTAAAGAGATCTGCTGAGTTAAATAGTAATAGTAACTTCACAAGGAATGATTTAACATTCACCAATTCACCCCAGACAGACTTTAAAGAGATTCAACTTTAACAGATTAATGTTTTGATCATCTGTCCCCGCTCCTGAAACATAGGAGTGGGTCCCAAATGGCACCCTATTCCCTATAGGCCCATAGGGCTCTGGTATAAAGTAGTGCACTACATAGGGAATAGGGCTCTGGTATAAAGTAGTGCACTACATAGGGAATAGGGCTCTGGTATGAAGTAGTGCACTACATAGGGAATAGGGCTCTGGTATAAAGTAGTGCACTACATAGGGAATAGGGCTCTGGTATAAAGTAGTGTACTATAATAGGGAATAGGGTGCCTTTTGGGACGCAGTAATAGACCGGAAGATTCTACTGATGTAATGTATCTTCTACCCTCCTGTGAAGGAACCGTTGCATGTGAAGGGTACAGTATGCACAAAGGTGGCATTGGAATTAAAAACAATGGCAACTGCCAGTGTAAAATCCTAAGAGTTTAAACATCATTCAGAACGTAATTTCTACGTGTAAAATATAATTTAATATTGTGTGGAACTCTGTTCTTTGTAAAGCATTGCCTCCACCCCAGAGTATGTAACAGGTGGTGTGTTCCCCCTCCACCGGTCGTCTGGATGTCCTGTGGCCGTTGTCACGGTGATGGAATGACCTGGAAGCAGTTTAACCACACTGTGTTCCTGTTCCAATCACATTGGATCTATTTTGCTGCTCAATGACATGACACGAATAACATGGTTGACATTGATTGATCGTATTGATTGATTAAGCCCTGGAATACATATGGATTACGTATTGATTAGGTGTTGTTACAACCACGCTAGATATACAGGAGTTAACCACCTGACAGATAGAGGGTTTTAGCCTGAGGTTTTTCTCTCTCGTCACTGGTTTGTTTTCGTTCAAGAAATGGGTCAAACCTTCCTCTCTTTGCCCTTTAGTATTATGTTGAACCTGTTCCATTCATTTAGTTGATCCATTATTATTATGTTGAACCAGTTCCATTCATTTAGTTGATCCATTATTATTATGTTGAACCAGTTCCATTCATTTAGTTGATCCATTATTATTATGTTGAACCAGTTCCATTCATTTAGTTGATCCATTATTATTATGTTGAACCAGTTCCATTCATTTAGTTGATCCATTATTATTATGTTGAACCAGTTCCATTCATTTAGTTGATCCATTAGTATTATGTTGAACCAGTTCCGTTCATTTAGTTGATCCATTAGTATTATGTTGAACCAGTTCCATTCATTTAGTTGATCCATTATTATTATGTTGAACCAGTTCCATTCATTTAGTTGATCCATTATTATTATGTTGAACCAGTTCCATTCATTTAGTTGATCCATTATTATTATGTTGAACCAGTTCCATTCATTTAGTTGATCCATTATTATTATGTTGAACCAGTTCCATTCATTTAGTTGATCCATTATTATTATGTTGAACCAGTTCCATTCATTTAGTTGATCCATTATTATTATGTTGAACCAGTTCCATTCATTTAGTTGATCCATTATTAGTATTGTTGAACCAGTTCCATTCATTTAGTTGATCCATTATTAGTATTGTTGAACCGGTTCCATGTTCATGTATGTTTGTAATGTCTGTACCGTTCCTCCAGTCCTCTCAGTTTTAAACATCAGTGTGTGAACTAGGGTTGAACAAATCTGGTCACTTATCCATTATTCCCTGTTTGGAGAAATGTTGGGCTTTTTTGGCAATCCTGGTGTGAATTAACAGCAGCAACAACACAAATCATACCTTTAACCATGTTCATTGGTTATTCAGGATGTTAACCATGTTCTTTGGTTATTCAGGATTTTAACCATGTTCTTTGGTTATTCAGGATGTTAACCATGTTCTTTGGTTATTCAGGATTTTAACCATGTTCATTGGTTATTCAGGATGTTAACCATGTTCTTTGGTTATTCAGGATTTTAACCATGTTCTTTGGTTATTCAGGATGTTAACCATGTTCTTTGGTTATTCAGGATTTTAACCATGTTCTTTGGTTATTCAGGATGTTAACCATGTTCTTTGGTTATTCAGGATTTTAACCATGTTCTTTGGTTATTCAGGATTTTAACCATGTTCATTGGTTATTCAGGATGTTAACCATGTTCATTGGTTATTCAGGCTTCTAACCATGTTATTTGTGTTCACTGTTGCCTTTTTTTTACCCATAATGTACTTGCTACTATAGATTGCCCCCATCCCTCTGCCCACCCCATCGCAACTATAGCCACCGATGGTACTGCAGGCGGTATTGCACCTGGCAATGCCAGCCTAGGTAATGGTAGGTTGACCGAAACCAGAAGCTACTTCCTGTCCTGCTGTACCTCCTGGGTACTACTGCCTCCTCCATTTTCCACCTCTTTCTGCCCTTAACATCATCCTCCTCTACCTCCTCCTCTCCTCCATCCTCCGACTGTCTTTACCTCCTCCCTCCTCCCTCATAAAGGATAAGCAAAGTCATTGGTTTGAGTTATTACTAGTTTCCTGTGACTGATGTCTGAAGTAGATGAATCTACCCAAGTCCCAAATAGCACCCTACAGTCCCTGGTCAAAATTAGTTCACTATTTAGGGAATAGGGTGCCATTTGTGACGCAGGCATTGTGTTGTGTACTGTCTTCTTCTCAGCTCTGGGACTTTCCTTCCGTGTCCTCTGGGAACGGATCGGATGTTATGTTTGAAGTGAACTGAATAGAAGTATCCATTACGTTGACTGACTGAGAAACAGTCTGGGAATGTTATTGTGCAGATGCAGGCGATGAGAAGAGTTTCTGTCTGGTACACAACAGTAACGTGAGCGTCATACTTTTGAACAGGATCCAACTCAATTTCCAACCACTTTTGAACTCTTTAAATGTTGTATCTAAATAAAAAAAATAAAAGTTCCCGTTATAGTTCATCCTCAAAGATCCAATGAACTGAATAGAGAACCATTACCCAGTGTGCAACAGGCCGTGAATGTAGGCGAAATGTTTCTGCCTGGTAGTTACTGTACGTTTTCAAAGTAGCTTAAACTTAAACGCTTTCATTTATGTCTTAAAAACAAGTTATGTCTTAAAAACATTGTTTTGTTTTTCAATCGGTAGATACGAATGAATACATGAGTTTTCATCCTGTTGTTGGTAGGGTGAACCTTGGAGTAAAAATGCTCTGTGTAGGATTATGTGGCTTTCATTATCCTCCATCCTTAACCTTCTATCAGACCCCTGCTAGTCTCCTTCAGAATCCCTGTTTTAGAAATATTTATTTGTGGGAGGATTTCTGTCCTATTGTCTTTTTCTCTCCAGCGTTCAATTCCTCTCCCTTTTCTCCCTTTTCTCTCTCTCTCTCTCTCTCTCTCTCTCTCTCTCTCTCTCTCTCTCTCTCTCTCTCTCTCTCTCTCTCTCTCTCTCTCTCTCTCTCTCTCTCTCTCTCTCTCTCTCTCTCTCTCTCTGTGTGTGTGTGTGTTGCTCTATTTCCTCATTGTACTGTATCTTGTAACTCTGTGATTCTGTGTCTTGATACCTCATGAAATATCTGAATGGCTTTTCTTGTACTGTTGATTATGTGAAATTTCCTGTAGTCTGTATGTGAGTATGTCACTTCCTGTAGTCTGTGAGTATGTCATTTCTTGTAGTCTGTGAGTATGTCACTTGCTGTAGTCTGTGAGCATGTCACTTCCTGTAGTCTGTGAGGATGTCACTTCCTGTAGTCTGTGAGTATGTCACTTCCTGTAGTCTGTGAGTATGTCGCTCTTCAAAATGAACACGCTGATCCATAGAGAGGAAATCTGATCTGTGATATAGCATCAGTATTGTAGTTATTCAAGTACAGTTTAACGTCAAGCGATTGACAAAACTTGATATCAAATAACAATAGTTGCATCACCCTCAAATCACTTTTGAAGTTTATTGAAGTAAACTTACTGTTTTCATCCAACACACCCATTGTCAGACAGAAACAGAAATACAAAGTGAATTACTGCAGTTTGAACTGTGTGTTTATTTTTTTACAGCGATTAATAAATACACTGTTTTCAAATATATATATTTTATTATTTTCTAGTTCACCTAAGCAACCTTTCAAAACATGACATTTCCTAATTGACTGAATAGTCACATTATTTTCTAATCTCATTGTATTATCAATTATCTATTTTGATTGACATTATTTCTAATAGTTGTTGACTCGTTAGCAAGCCCAGGCATACACACACAACAATTCAAATTGGAAAAATTAGCAGACGTCCAAATGACCATCCCTGAAGCAGCATCTACCTCATTAAAAAGTAGCTTTTCTGTCCTGTACGCCTGACAATGCTCAATAAATATACATGTTATTGTTTTCCTTTTTATGTCATTGTAATGTTTGTCCTCTGTAATGATTGTTTGTTTATTGTCTGCTTTGGTTCTTATTGTTCTGTGTCTCGTATGTCTCCATCGTAGGTAAAATACAGGATGGCAATATGGAGAACAACCAGACTAAAGGTAACCTATTTTCAACTTTCCCCCATGGTTGGGATGTGCTCTAACTAGGGTTGCAAAAATTCCGGTAACTTTCCCACAAAATTCCCAGGTTTTCCAGGAATCCTGGTTGGAGGATTCCAGATTTTCTGCTTATTCCTTGATTTAATGAATTTTACGACCAGAATTTCTGGACAAACCTATTCATTTTGGGAAAGTTATCAGAATTTGTGCAAGCCTAGCTCGAACGTTCCTCTAATGTTGAATTAACATCCAATCCGCCTGATGTACGTCTTGTGTCTGCAGTGTTGTTGTCAGTCAGTCTGCAGCGCTGTGGCTCCAGGTCTCAATGTTTTTCTCTCCCTCTCCCTCTCTCTCTCTCTCTCTCTCTCTCTCTCTCTCTCTCTCTCTCTCTCTCCCTCTCCCTCTCTCTCCCTCTCTCTCTCTCTCTCTCCCTCTCCCTCTCCCTCTCCCTCTCTCTCTCTCTCTCTCGCCCTCTCTCTCTCTCTCTGTCTCTCTCTCCTGTAAATTAGGTTACCACTGTGTATTGCTAACAGGTTAGGTCACACAGGGCTGTGCAGGGTATTTTAAACAGGGTTTTCCACCAGTGCTCAAAGTGATAAGGTAACCAAGGGCAAATAATGAGTCTGTTATTGATCTCCTGAAGAATACTGTATGTTGTCTACAGACACAAATGTTAAGAATCATATTCTTAATGAAAAAACAAAGGATACGTAAGGGTTGTTCCATGAAATGAGTGGCATTTACGTCCTTTTGATATTTTATGTAGAAATTGTGCACTAATATTGCTTTTTGAAAGCCTGTTATATTAAATGAAGTGCCCTTTAATATAGACCAGATGGAGAATTCAATCAATCAGATTTTTAAATGAATAATAGACTTCAACCCACTTAATCCCATCAAGTTTTCACCGTCACTGTGATTATTTATTTCATGTGGTTAGTGACTCATTTACGTCTGTACCTCATTTTAAGGTGAACCCTGTAGTGAACTCTCTTTTTAATATGGTCAAACAATCATTTAAAAAAAAAAGTTTTGTAACAACATCTTGTAGTTAAATCATAGTGTAAAAGCAGGTGAGCTGGTTCTAATCTTTTTGGCCGCTTGCTGGTGTTTTGTGGTAGAAAACTGAGCAGAACACGTCAACCCTGCTGCTGTTACCCATGGACAGAACGGCCATAAATAGTTGTTAAACAATGACATTTTTTTTTTGTGATGCTTACATTCAATTGCCCTTTTGCCTTTTGCACACCACATGCGTCCGTTCCCCTTGTCACGGGGGGGATTCATGGCTGATTTAACTTCTTAGGGATATCCCCCTTTTTTTCAATTTTCTCCTAAAATGACATACCCAAATCTAACTGCCTGTAGCTCAGGCCCTGAAGCAAGGATATGCATATTATTGGTACCATTTGAAAGGAAACACTTTGAAGTTTGTGGAAATGTGAATTGAATGTAGGAGAATATAACACAATAGATCTGGTAGAAGAAAATACAACCATACAACGTTTTTTTCTACCACCATCTTTGAAATGCAACAGAAAGGTTCCCAGTTCCAAGCATCATTCCGGTTGTAATTCCGATGGTGTCCACAAGATGGCAGCAGTGTATGTGCAATGTGTTTCAGACGGATAACTTGAAGTATGAGCGAACTACATGACATTTAGTGTGAAGTCACCCAGGTACATTTGGGCAAATCATGAAGGAGACAGTTGCATTCATATTACATTTTCTCTGCAAGAATATCGTCAAATCTGTAAACTTTGACTTTGACTTTGATTGAGCTTTTTCAGTATTAGTAGCCATATTATAAGTTCAACATTTGCAAAACAACCAGTTTTCATAACTTCATAACTCTGAATATTCTTATAATTTTTGTCCAAAGGGAAAAGGCATGCGGTGGCACAAGGTTAGCAGCTACATTTTGCGACAGACACAGGGTTTCCAGATACTTCCGTAAAGCCCAGCTCATTGGTTATCTAGCTAGCTACGATTGACTACAATTGGTGCTTATTTGACAAAGTTAGAGTCGTTCAAGTGAAGACCGCCCGCGTCATCGGCGTGCCATGAAGGCATCGCTCTCTGACCAGATATACTACACTCCTAATGATATAGTGAAGTCTGGTTACGTTCTAGGATCTCTGAGGAATAAATACGGACGTGATTTGACTCGTTCAAACAACGTTTAGGGTGAGATTTTCTGATTCCTTTCTTTGCAAATTGAACGAGTGGAAATACAAAATCGATCGTGCGTGCTATATGGACCTTTTTAGGATATGAAAAAGGATTTTATCTAACAAAACGACACTTCATGTTATCTCTGGGACCCTTTGGATGACAAATCATAGCAAGATTTCAGAATGTAAGTACACATTTCACCTTCAGAGGTGAATTTATCAAACCAATCGCGGTGAAAAAAAGTGTTTTGTTGTTAGGAGCTCTCCTCAAACAATAGCATGGCACATTACGATGAACCCTGTTACTGTCAACCCTGTTATAGTCAACCCGGTTACAGTCAACCCTGTTACAGTCAACCCTGAGACGGAAAAACATGTTTTTTTTAAATAATTTGAACATGTTTTTTATGACACAGTGTGAAAATGAGGTGAAATCAAACATTTTTTTTTTTAACCAAGTTACACAGAATTGTTGGAACGAACCATAAATGACTGTTGGAAAGATATGGATTGACTGTTGTGAGCTGTATCTTTTAACCTCGCACAACAATGAGTACGTTTCTTAACCTGATCAGAACAGTCTTTTTGTTGATGTGGTTTTTCCCCCCCTTTGTCTGAAGTATGACTGTCCATGAAACTTCTGAGCAACAACCCTCATTCTTAGATCGTATTTTGAAATGTCTTCGCTGTAAAATGTGGAACTGTTACATGTTTTTCCTAAGAAGGATCACTGCTTCAGACAGTTACGGCGGGACGTTAGAACCTGTAGACATATAAATGTATTGAAGATGTAGAATATCCCACTGGTGTCTCTGTTGGGTGGGCACCACTGGTGTCTCTGTTGGGTGGGCACCACTGGTGTCTCTGTTGGGTGGGCACCACTGCTGTCTCTGTTGGGTGGGCACCACTGCTGTCTCTGTTGGTTGGGCACCACTGGTGTCTCTGTTGGGTGGGCACCACTGCTGTCTCTGTTGGGTGGGCACCACTGCTGTCTCTGTTGGGTGGGCACCACTGCTGTCTCTGTTGGTTGGGCACCACTGCTGTCTCTGTTGGGTGGGCACCACTGCTGTCTCTGTTGGGTGGGCACCACTGGTGTCTCTGTTGGGTGGGCACCACTGGTGTCTCTGTTGGGTGGGCACCACTGGTGTCTCTGTTGGGTGGGCACCACTGCTGTCTCTGTTGGGTGGGCACCACAGCTGTCTCTGTTGGGTGGGCACCACTGGTGTCTCTGTTGGGTGGGCACCACTGGTGTCTCTGTTGGTTGGGCACCACTGGTGTCTCTGTTGGGTGGGCACCACTGGTGTCTCTGTTGGTTGGGCACCACTGGTGTCTCTGTTGGGTGGGCACCACTGCTGTCTCTGTTGGTTGGGCACCACTGCTGTCTCTGTTGGGTGGGCACCACTGCTGTCTCTGTTGGTTGGGCACCACTGGTGTGTAATAGGTTGGGTGGGCACCACTGGTGTGTAATAGGTTGGGTGGGCACCACTGGTGTGTAATAGGTTGGTTGGGCACCACTGGTGTGTAATAGGTTGGGTGGGCACCACTGGTGTGTAATAGGTTGGGTGGGCACCACTGGTGTGTAATAGGTTGGGTGGGCACCACTGGTGTGTAATAGGTTGGTTGGGCACCACTGGTGTGTAATAGGTTGGGTGGGCACCACTGGTGTGTAATAGGTTGGTTGGGCACCACTGGTGTCTCTGTTGGGTGGGCACCACTGGTGTCTCTGTTGGTTGGGCACCACAGCTGTCTCTGTTGGTTGGGCACCACAGCTTTCTCTGTTGGTTGGGCACACCACTGGTGTCTCTGTTGGTTGGGCACCACTGCTGTCTCTGTTGGGTGGGCACCACTGGTGTCTCTGTTGGTTGGGCACCACTGGTGTCTCTGTTGGGTGGGCACCACTGCTGTCTCTGTTGGGTGGGCACCACTGCTGTCTCTGTTGGGTGGGCACCACTGCTGTCTCTGTTGGGTGGGCACCACTGCTGTCTCTGTTGGGTGGGCACCACTGCTGTCTCTGTTGGGTGGGCACCACTGGTGTGTAATAGGTTGGTTGTATATCTGGTCTGTATCACCTGAATGGATGGACCAGCCTAAGTTGTGGTCATTCCTGTATAGCGTTAGGCCACAGGACCAGCCTAAGTTGTGGTCATTCCTGTATAGCGTTAGGCCACAGGACCAGCCTAAGTTGTGGTCATTCCTGTATAGCGTTAGGCCACAGGACCAGCCTAAGTTGTGGTCATTCCTGTATAGCGTTAGGCCACAGGACCAGCCTAAGCTGTGGTCATTACTGTATAGCGTTAGGCCACAGGACCAGCCTAAGCTGTGGTCATTACTGTATAGCGTTAGGCCACAGGACCAGCCTAAGTTGTGGTCATTACTGTATAGCGTTAGGCCACAGGACCAGTCTAAGCTGTGGTCTTTACTGTATAGCGTTAGGCCACAGGACCAGTCTAAGCTGTGGTCATTCCTGTATAGCGTTAGGCCACAGGACTAGCCTAAGTTGTGGTCATTACTGTATAGCGTTAGGCCACAGGACCAGTCTAAGCTGTGGTCTTTACTGTATAGCGTTAGGCCACAGGACCAGTCTAAGCTGTGGTCTTTACTGTATAGCGTTAGGCCACAGGACCAGTCTAAGCTGTGGTCTTTACTGTATAGCGTTAGGCCACAGGACCAGTCTAAGTTGTGGTCATTCCTGTATAGCGTTAGGCCACAGGACCAGTCTAAGTTGTGGTCATTCCTGTATAGCGTTAGGCCACAGGACCAGTCTAAGCTGTGGTCATTTTGAAGAAAGTAGTTCAACAGGAAGTTGAAACTGAGTATAAAACATGGTCATTGTAGATGTTGTTTGAAAGCCTAACACAACGAAATGGACAGCCCTTTCTAAGGTGATGATTCGTTAAAAAACCACCCTTATGCATATTTAGAGCTGATGCTTATTATGAGCCTAAGCCCCCCCCCCCCCTCCCAAAAGACTAAATTCAAATTATGATTATGCCTTTATACAATGCATAGTCTACTGCATATTACACACGACAGAAAAACATCAAACTGATTTAAAATGTCTTTGGTACATAATTGGTCTAGCCTATACTCCAACATTAAACACACTTTAGTAATGAGTGTAGACTGTATTATTATGCATGCTGGATGGACTGGTTACCTTATGCTACGCTACAAACATTCTATCCATGAGTCTAGGAGAGAACGTATAGATCTAGGGGATGCTGTTGGTTCATTCATTATGTTGGGCAGCTTACAGTTAGCTTAAAAATTAGCGTGAATTGGTATTTTGATAGTTTTTTTTATATTTTCATAGTTAATTGGGTGACAACTTTAGCTAAACAGAAGATGCGTTTCGATCTCTCCGCTCGCTCTTTTGTTAATTTCATCGTGCAGGGCAGACGGGCAAGATGTGTCGTTGCCGAAAACATTTTAATAACAATGTTCCCGTACAGATTTCACTTGGTTTTCCTAATTAAGCACTGCGTATCTGCAGGAACAGGGTTGGAGAGTCCATGGCATACAGAGTACTGGGTAGCTGCAGAAACAGGGTTGGAGAGCCCATGGCATACAGAGTACTGGGTAGCTGCAGGAACAGGGTTGGAGAGACCATGGCATACAGAGTACTGGGGAGCTGCAGGAACAGGGTTGGAGAGCCTATGGCATACAGAGTACTGGGTAGCTGCAGGAACAGGGTTGGAGAGCCCATGGCATACAGAGTACTGGGTAGCTGCAGGAACAGGGTTGGAGAGACCATGGCATACAGAGTACTGGGTAGCTGCAGGAACAGGGTTGGAGAGCCCATGGCATACAGAGTACTGGGTAGCTGCAGGAACAGGGTTGGAGAGACCATGGCATACAGAGTACTGGGTAGCTACAGGAACAGGGTTGGAGAGCCCATGGCATACAGAGTACTGGGTAGCTGCAGGAACAGGGTAGGAGAGACCATGGCATACAGAGTACTGGGTAGCTGCAGGAACAGGGTTGGAGAGCCCATGGCATACAGAGTACTGGGTAGCTGCAGGAACAGGGTTGGAGAGACCATGGCATACAGAGTACTGGGGAGCTGCAGGAACAGGGTTGGAGAGCCTATGGCATACAGAGTACTGGGTAGCTGCAGGAACAGGGTTGGAGAGCCCATGGCATACAGAGTACTGGGTAGCTGCAGGAACAGGGTTGGAGAGACCATGGCATACAGAGTACTGGGTAGCTGCAGGAACAGGGTTGGAGAGCCCATGGCATACAGAGTACTGGGTAGCTGCAGGAACAGGGTTGGAGAGACCATGGCATACAGAGTACTGGGTAGCTACAGGAACAGGGTTGGAGAGCCCATGGCATACAGAGTACTGGGTAGCTGCAGGAACAGGGTAGGAGAGACCATGGCATACAGAGTACTGGGTAGCTGCAGGAACAGGGTTGGAGAGCCCATGACATACAGAGTACTGGGTAGCTGCAGGAACAGGGTTGGAGAGCCCATGGCATACAGAGTACTGGGTAGCTGCAGGAACAGGGTTGGAGAGCCCATGGCATACAGAGTACTGGGTAGGAACAGGGTTGGAGAGACCATGGCATACAGAGTACTGGGTAGGAACAGGGTTGGAGAGCCCATGGCATACAGAGTACTGGGTACCTGCAGGAACAGGGTTGGAGAGCCCATGGCATACAGAGTACTGGGTAGCAGCAGGAACAGGATAGGAGAGACCATGGCATACAGAGTACTGGGTAGGAACAGGGTTGGAGAGCCCATGGCATACAGAGTACTGGGTAGCTGCAGGAACAGGGTTGGAGAGACCATGGCATACAGAGTACTGGGTAGCTGCAGGAACAGGGTAGGAGAGACCATGGCATACAGAGTACTGGGTAGGAACAGGGTTGGAGAGCCCATGGCATACAGAGTACTGGGTAGCTGCAGGAACAGGGTAGGAGAGACCATGGCATACAGAGTACTGGGTAGGAACAGGGTTGGAGAGCCCATGGCATACAGAGTACTGGGTAGCTGCAGGAACAGGGTTGGAGAGACCATGGCATACAGAGTACTGGGTAGCTGCAGGAACAGGGTAGGAGAGACCATGGCATACAGAGTACTGGGTAGCTGCAGGAACAGGGTAGGAGAGCCCATGGCATACAGAGTACTGGGTAGCTGCAGGAACAGGGTAGGAGAGCCCATGGCATACAGAGTACTGGGTAGCTGCAGGAACAGGGTTGGAGAGCCCATGGCATACAGAGTACTGGGTAGCTGCAGGAACAGGGTTGGAGAGACCATGGCATACAGAGTACTGGGTAGCTGCAGGAACAGGGTTGGAGAGACCATGGCATACAGAGTACTGGGTAGCTGCAGGAACAGGGTTGGAGAGACCATGGCATACAGAGTACTGGGTAGCTGCAGGAACAGGGTAGGAGAGACCATGGCATACAGAGTACTGGGGAGCTGCAGGAACAGGGTAGGAGAGACCATGGCATACAGAGTACTGGGTAGCTGCAGGAACAGGGTTGGAGAGCCCATGGCATACAGAGTACTGGGTAACTGCAGGAACAGGGTTGGAGAGTCCATGGCATACAGAGTACTGGGTAGCTGCAGGAACAGGGTTGGAGAGACCATGGCATACAGAGTACTGGGTAGCTGCAGGAACAGGGTTGGAGAGACCATGGCATACAGAGTACTGGGTAGATGCAGGAACAGGGTAGGAGAGACCATGGCATACAGAGTACTGGGGAGCTGCAGGAACAGGGTAGGAGAGCCCATGGCATACAGAGTACTGGGGAGCTGCAGGAACAGGGTTGGAGAGCCCATGGCATACAGAGTACTGGGTAGCTGCATGAACAGGGTAGGAGTGCCCATGGCATACAGAGTACTGGGGAGCTGCAGGAACAGGGATGGAGAGACCATGGCATACAGAGTACTGGGTAGCTGCATGAACAGGGTAGGAGAGCCCATGGCATACAGAGTACTGGGGAGCTGCAGGAACAGGGATGGAGAGACCATGGCATACAGAGTACTGGGTAGCTGCAGGAACAGGGTAGGAGAGCCCATGGCATACAGAGTACTGGGGAGCTGCAGGAACAGGGCTGGAGAGCCCATGGCATACAGAGTACTGGGTAGCTGCAGGAACAGGGTTGGAGAGACCATGGCATACAGAGTACTGGGTAGCTGCAGGAACAGGGTTGGAGAGCCCATGGCATACAGAGTACTGGGTAGGAACAGGGTTGGAGAGCCCATGGCATACATAGTACTGGGTAGCTGCATGAACAGGGTTGGAGAGCCCATGACATACAGAGTACTGGGTAGCTGCAGGAACAAGGTTGGAGAGCCCATGGCATACAGAGTACTGGGTAGCTACAGGAACAGGGTAGGAGAGACCATGGCATACAGAGTACTGGGTAGCTGCAGGAACAGGGTTGGAGAGACCATGGCATACAGAGTACTGGGTAGCTGCAGGAACAGGGTTGGAGAGACCATGGCATACAGAGTACTGGGTAGCTGCATGAACAGGGTAGGAGAGGCCATGGCATACAGAGTACTGGGTAGCTGCAGGAACAGGGTAGGAGGGACCATGGCATACAGAGTACTGGGTAGCTGCAGGAACAGGGCTGGAGAGACCATGGTATACAGAGTTTGTGTGGAATATCACCTGTCATGCATCGAGAGCATGGTCCTAAAACATTGGTTAAATGCCTGGAGTGAAATAAGTGTTTTTATATTGACTTCTCAGCTGCTCATATTAACCACAGACCCGCTATAAAACCCAAGTAGCCTATCAGAAATCATTGGAAAACGGATCGGCGGGACAGCCCACGGGATCCATTCGCTATTCGAGTTCATATAGACTGTCTTTATTCCCCTGCTCCTGTTCCCGACCACTTGATAATGGGCCATACTAAATCGAAATTAATTTGACATATTAGTGAAGATTAAATTGAGAATAGTGTGACGGGTGAAAATTTGATCACTCGATGAGAGAACAGCTCTGCAGCCTGAGGAACAGAGAGTAAGATTTGTTTTGTTACTTTTGAAAATCTAGTCACATAAATAACATATAGTCACATCACTAATCTATCATGTAGGACTAATCTATCATATAGGACTAATCTATCATATAGGACTAATCTGTCATATAGGACTAATCTATCATATAGGACTAATCTATCATATAGGACTATTCTATCATATAGGACTAATCTATCATATAGGACTAATCTATCATATAGGACTAATCTATCATATAGGACTAATCTATCATAAAGGACTAATCTATCATATAGGACTAATCTATCATATAGGACTAATCTATCATATAGGACTAATCTATCATATAGGACTAATCTATCATATAGGACTAATCTATCATATAGGACTAATCTATCATATAGGACTAATCTATCATATAGGACTAATCTAGCATATAGGACTAATCTATCATATAGGACTAATCTATCATAAAGGACTAATCTATCATATAGGACTAATCTATCATATAGGACTAATCTATCATATAGGACTAATCTATCATATAGGACTAATCTATCATAAAGGACTAATCTATCATATAGGACTAATCTATCATATAGGACTAATCTATCATATAGGACTAATCTGTCATATAGGACTAATCTGTCATATAGGACTAATCTATCATATAGGACTAATCTATCATGTAGGACTAATCTGTCATATAGGACTAATCTATCATAAAGGACTAATCTATCATATAGGACTAATCTAGCATATAGGACTAATCTATCATATAGGACTAATCTATCATATAGGACTAATCTATCATAAAGGACTAATCTATCATATAGGACTAATCTATCATATAGGACTAATCTATCATAAAGGACTAATCTATCATATAGGACTAATCTATCATATAGGACTAATCTATCATATAGGACTAATCTATCATATAGGACTAATCTGTCATATAGGACTAATCTATCATATAGGACTAATCTATCATATAGGACTAATCTGTCATATAGGACTAATCTATCATAAAGGACTAATCTATCATATAGGACTAATCTAGCATATAGGACTAATCTGTCATATAGGACTAATCTGTCATGTAGGACTAATCTATCATATAGGACTAATCTATCATATAGGACTAATCTATCATATAGGACTAATCTATCATGTAGGACTAATCTGTCATATAGGACTAATCTATCATATAGGACTAATCTAGCATATAGGACTAATCTATCATATAGGACTAATCTATCATATAGGACTAATCTGTCATATAGGACTAATCTATCATATAGGACTAATCTATCATGTAGGACTAATCTGTCATATAGGACTAATCTATCATATAGGACTAATCTAGCATATAGGACTAATCTATCATATAGGACTAATCTATCATATAGGACTAATCTATCATATAGGACTAATCTAGCATATAGGACTAATCTATCATATAGGACTAATCTAGCATGTAGGACTAATCTATCATATAGGACTAATCTATCATATAGGACTAATCTATCATATAGGACTAATCTATCATATAGGACTAATCTATCATATAGGACTAATCTAGGACAGTCAATTTTGACATGTCGAATACGCGCTTGTTGGAAAACTGACTTGTTGGAAAGGTGGTATCCTATGACGATGCCAAGTTTAAAATCAGTGAGCTCTTCAGTAAGGCCGTTCTACTGCCAGTGTTCGTCTATGAAGTTGGCATTGCTGCATTGCATTGCTGTGTGTTTTTTGGCCATGTAGTGTATGTATATACTTTAAATACTGTTTACGTAGAAACACAAGGTGTGAGTTCAACTTTCGGGTTCTGCATCAGCAGTCTCTCTATTGTTATGTCAGTAACTGACAGTCATTCGATTAGCCATGTTAGCTATGTTAGCGATGTTAGCCATGTTAGCGATGTTAGCCATGTTAGCCATGTTAGCCATGTTAGCGATGTTAGCCATGCTATCCATGTTAGCGATGTTAGCCATGTTAGCGATGTTAGCCATGCTATCCATGTTAGTGATGTTAGCCATGCTATCCATGTTAGCGATGTTAGCCATGTTAGCGATGTTAGCCATGCTATCCATGTTAGCGATGTTAGCCATGTTAGCGATGTTAGCCATGCTATCCATGTTAGCGATGTTAGCCATGCTATCCATGTTAGCGATGTTAGCCATGCTATCCATGTTAGCGATGTTAGCCATGTTAACCATGTTAGCGATGTTAGACATGCTAGCCATGTTAGCGATGTTAGCCATGTCAGCTAACAATGTTTAGATTGGTAAATTAGTCTAGCAGCCAGTTATATAAACTGGTAGTAATCATGGCCAACTACCAACCGGGGGCCCTGACCTCCAGGGGGGGCACCTATTGATTTTGTTAGTCAGTCTCATTCAGAATATCATATTGACATGGCATAAGTCATGGCAACATCTGTAGAATTGCAGGAAATTAGCTTTAAACTGCACACATTTCTCTCTTTAATCGCAAAATGAAATAAATTAAATTAGTTATAAATTTGAAACATTTTCTCTCCGTCCCATGGCAAAATGTGTACAACTGCCGAAAACTTGCTTTAAAACTGCAACATTTACCTATGCCACATGGCAAAATGTGTGGAATGGCTGGACATTAACTTTAAAACTTACATTTTTCTCTCTGCCTTCAAGAGGGGGGACCACAAAAAAACAAATTTCGCTTCGGCCCTGAAAAGGCTAGGGAAGGCCCCGATCCCATAATAACCTCTGTCTTTGTGTTCCTCTGATTGTTTCAGTGAAGAAACAGGATGGAGCGGCTGCCATGGAGATGCAGCCTCTGAAGAGCGCCGAGGGAGGAGAGATAGAGGAGAAGGAGAAGAAGAAAGCAAATGTCTCCAAGAAGGAGAAGTCTGTCCTCCAGGGGAAACTGACCAAGCTGGCTGTTCAGATCGGCAAAGCAGGTACGGCAGATCAATCAAAATGATATAATCCATAATCAATAGGCTTTGAAACGTTGATCAGACCACTCAATATATGATCAATTATTTATCTCAATGGGGCAGTAGATCATATCGCGATGGTATTCTGAGATGAAATAGGGAGATCATATTACTGGCAGAATTAAATGTAGGAGTCATTGGTCTATGTGGAATCACAGAGGTACATATTTAATGCACTGCTGCTGCTGATGATTTGTGAAGTTTAATTTGTATTTATTTATTTTTATGAAACTAGGCAACTCAGTTAAGAACAAATTCTTAATTACAATGACAGCCTATCGGGGAACAGTGGGTTAACTGCCTTGTTGAGGGGCAGAACTGAACAGATTTGTACCTTGTCAGCTCAGGGATTCGATCTAGCAACCTTTCAGTTACAAGTCCAACACTCTAACCACTAGGCTACCTGCCTGTATAAAAAAAGCCATGCATCTTTAATCTGTTTACAAGTAAAGAAAAGTAAAAGAGAAGTAATGTACAGTAAGGACAGCCGCAGACATCTTGTCCTTATTATTCTCCAGGTCTGGTAATGTCAGCCATCACAGCACTGTAGTAGAGTAGAGTAGAGCAGAGTAGAGTAGAGCAGAGTAGAGTAGAGCACAGTAGAATAGAGCAGAATAGAATAGAGTAGAATAGAGTAGAGTAGAGTAGAGCACAGTAGAATAGAGTTGAGTAGAGTAGAGCACAGTAGAATAGAGTTGAGTACAGTGCAGTAGAATAGAGTTGAGTACAGTAGAGTAGAATAGAGTACAGTAGAATAGAGTAGAGTACAGTAGAGTAGAGCACAGTAGAATATTATAAAGTAGAATATAATAGAGTAGAATAGAATAGAATATATAGGAAGAGTAGATTAACTTTCTCCTTGTCCTTGTCCCTCCAGGTCTGGTGATGTCAGCCATCACAGTGATCATCCTGGTGCTGTACTTTGCTGTGGACAACTTTGTCCTGCAGAAGAGGCCGTGGCTGACGGAGTGCACTCCCATCTACGTACAATACTTCGTCAAGTTCTTCATCATCGGTGTCACCGTGCTGGTGGTGGCTGTACCCGAGGGGCTGCCCCTGGCCGTCACCATCTCCCTGGCCTACTCTGTCAAGGTGACACATGTTCTGCCTTTTGTCTTATATTTGATTTCTGACCAATTAGAAGTGTCAAAGGATTGGAATCGTGAGAATGACGAGAATGATCCCAGTAAACCGGGAACATTCCCAGAACATTAGATTCCCATTAAGTTCTAGTAAGGGTTTTTATCTAACGTTAGGATGATAACATCCCAAAGGAATGTTTTTGATAAAAATCTATGTAATTTATCAAAAATGTTTTACATTAAATATCGTTGGAATGTTCTCCTGACGGTCACTACAATGTAGTGCACAGCATCTGTAACAGCCATCACAGGACAATACCCAAAAGTTTATATGTTTATATAAAACATTTGCCCGATGTTGCAAGAACGTTCCTGTAATGCTTTGAATCTGTTCTTTAAAGGTTCCCAGAATGTTTCATTAGGTTGTGGGAACGTTGTGGGGACGTTGTCAAGAGATATGTTCCCAAAAAACTGAAACTGTCCACTTGTGCTGACGTTCAGATAATGTTTGTACCAGGGTGCACAAAACGTTCGTTTTATGTTGCAAGAATGTTGACAAAACATATTTTTTTTTTCATTAGATTGTGGTAACATTGTGGGGACATGACAAGAGATAAGTTCCCAAAACACAAAATATGCTCAGATGTGCTGACATTCATATAATGTTTAAATTAGGTAGCACAGGACATTCCCTTAATGTTGTAAGAATGAAATATAATATAAATATATATAAATATAAATATAATACTGTATAATATTATGCTGTTTTTATGACGTTCACAGCATATTTGTTTTAGGTTTACATAATATTATTTTATTATTTCGTTTTATTAACTTAATATTCTATTGATGTTAATGCACTATACATTTTGTCTTGTCTTGGACGTCCTCAGAACATCTCAATAACATTTAGCCTGGTTCCTCTCTAGGTTTCTTCCTAGGTTTTGGCCTTTCTAGGGAGTTTTTCCGAGCCACTGTGCTTCTACACCTGCATTGCTTGCTGTTTGGGGTTTTAGGCTGGGTTTCTGTACAGCACTTTGAGATATCAGCTGATGTAAGAAGGGCTATATAAATACATTTGATTTGAAATTTGATTTATATTTGAGTTTGACATAATATTACCACAACATTCTCAGCATGCAGATGAAGCAGGTTGGAATACATTAGATTTCTATCCAGATTTAACGGTAATTCTCATATAGGGGAAAAACATATAGAGACACACGTGGCATTTGAATTTCATTTATAGGACATTTGAGCAACAACATTTAATTACACAAACACAACCATCTTTTTTTACACGCCATATGTTGACAATGATTCCATGTGTGTTATTTCATAGTGTTGATGTCTTCACTATTATTCTACAATGTAGAAAATAGTAAAAATAAAGAAAAACCCTTGAATGAGTAGGTGTTCTAAAACGTTTGACCGGTAGTGTATATTGGGTGGGTTTAAAAGAAAGTTGTACAGTATATTTTTTAACTAAATTCTGCATTTCTGATGTAATTTATACATCTGGACATCTTCTCTTTTAGTCTTTTTATCTGAGCCTCAATTTACATTTTCTTTAGTGAAACATGGTTATAGAATATGTGGAATTTAATCTGCAATCTTTGGACCTGCAGCCAGATAATTAACTCTGTGAGCTACCAGGGGACACCTTGTGTGTTTCTTTTTTTAGTCAAATATGGTCAATCAGGAAACTGAACGCAATTTCTGAGTTATTGAAATGTTCTCAACCTCTTCGTATTCTGCATACATGTAACACTGTATTTTAGGATTGTCTTTCTTCATCACGTGTTGACAGTCTTATGACATGTGATTTTAGTTGGATAGAGCCTTTAAATGACTTGTATTCTTGTCTATTCATATGCTTCTTAAATACAGACTCAGAACCTTCAAACTAAATACGATTCTTTTTTTTTACCTTTTCTCAATTTCAAAATAACTCTCCCCTGATGATGCAGAGGGTTAATGATCTGGCTAGGAAACAAAACATCACAGGTTCAATCCCCCACATGTGCAGATTGTTAACATATGAAGTGTAAAAACAAATATGGTTGTGTTTGTATGATTTAAATGCTGTTCAAATGTCCTGTGAATGAAATGAAAAAGTAACTCTATGTCACCTACAACACCAGTATTCAAGTGTGAACTGCCGTTAAATCTGGAGTGAAGCATCATGGGGATGTATTCCAATCTGTTTAAAAAATATAATAATATATTAGGTCAAACTTAACTATATATATATTTTTTTAAATGTTCTTGAAATGTTCTGAGAAATCTCAAAGACAAGGTAAAATGTATATTGTGTAAACATCAAAGGACAGTTATGTTAAACCTAAAACAAATATGCTGTAAACATCATTAAAACAGACATTTCATTCTTACAACATTAAGGGAATGCGCTGTGCAACCTAACTTAAACAGTGTATGAATTTCCTCACAACTGAGCATATGTTGTGTTTTGGAAACCTATCTCTCGTAATGTACCCACACTTTTCCCCACAACCTAATTACATGTCCTGGGAACCTTTTAAAGACCTCAAAGGTTGTTCTGCCAAAACTCTTGCAACATCAGGTTAATGTTTTGTGCACCTTGATACAAACATGATGTGAATGTCAGCATAACTGGACCGTTTTAGTGTTTTGGAAACCTATCTCTTATCCCCACAATGTTCCCACAAACTAAATCAATGTTTTAGGAACTTTTGAAGAACTTTAAAAACATTTGTTCTGGGAACGTTCTTGTAACACCAGGTGAATGTTTGTTGCAACTTAATAGAAACATTGTAATAATCTGCACAAATGGACAGTTTTTGTGTTTTGAGAACATATATCTTGTCATGCCCACACAACGTTCCCACAACTTAATTTAAACATTCTGGGAACCTTTTAAAGAACAGACTAAATGGGTTCTGAGAACGTTCTTGTAACATCAGGTGAATGTTTTTGCGCCCTAAAAGAAACGTTGTAGAATCATTCCTACAACTGGACAGATTTTGTGTTTTGGGAGCATAACTTTTGTGATGTTCCCACAATGTTCCCACCAGACTGTTCCCACAACCTAATGACACATTCTGGGAACCTTTTAAAAGAATGATTAAATCACAATGATTAAATGTGATTAAATGTGTTCTAGAACCTTTTAAAGAACAGACTAAATGGGTTCTGAGAACGTTCTTGAAACATCAGTCAAATGTTGTATACAAACATTCTATAATCGTCACCACAAACTGGACAGTAGTTATGTTATGAGAACGACTTAACACAAGTTCTGGGAACCTTCTGAGATGCTTCCTCATCAGGGGTATTTTATTTAGCAATTCAAGAATCTGTAGCTACGTATCCACATACGCAACATAGTTCAACCAATCACTGTAGAGTGTTTGCTGGATTCTAGTTAGCAACTGTTCCGTTGAGGTTGTTGTGAAGATAGTTCATATTTCCTCAACAGAAAATGATGAAGGATAATAACCTGGTGCGTCACCTGGATGCGTGTGAGACGATGGGGAACGCCACGGCCATCTGCTCCGACAAGACCGGCACTCTGACCACCAACCGCATGACGGCCGTAGCGTGCTACGTGGGAGACGTCCACTATAAGGAGATACCAGACCCCGGAGCGCTGACGGCCAAGTCTCTGGACATACTGGTCAATGCCATCTCCCTCAACAGCGCCTACACCACCAAGATACTGGTAAAATACTATATACACCACCAAGATACTGGTAAAATACTATATACACCACCAAGATACTGGTAAAATACTATATACACCACCAAGATACTGGTAAAATACTATATACACCACCAAGATACTGGTAAAATACTATATACACCACCAAGATACTGGTAAAATACTATATACACCACCACGATACTGGTAAAATACTAAGACACTAGTACTACTTAATACACCCTGCTCCTATACCAAGTTACTGGTAAAATACTATATACACCCCCAATATACTGGTAAAATACTATATACACCACCAAGATACTGGTAAAATACTATATACACCCCCAAGATACTGGTAAAATACTATATACACCACCAAGATACTGGTAACATACTATATACACCACCAAGATACTGGTAAAATACTATATACACCACCAAGATACTGGTAAAATACTATATACACCACCAAGATACTGGTAAAATACTATATACACCACCAAGATACTGGTAAAATACTATATACACCACCACGATACTGGTAAAATACTATATACACCACCAAGATACTGGTAAACTACTATATACACCACCAAGATACTGGTAAACTACTAAGACACTAGTACTACTTAATACACCCTGCTCCTATACCAAGTTACTGGTAAAATACTATATACACCACCAATATACTGGTAAAATACTATATACACCACCACGATACTGGTAAAATACTATATACACCACCAAGATACTGGTAAAATACTATATACACCACCAAGATACTGGTAAAATACTATATACACCACCAAGATACTGGTAAAATACTAAGACACTAGTACTACTTAATACACCCTGCTCCTATACCAAGTTACTGGTAAAATACTATATACACCACCAATATAGTGGTAAAATACTATATACACCACCAAGATACTGGTAAAATACTATATACACCACCAATATACTGGTAAAATACTATATACACCACCAAGATACTGGTAACATACTATATACACCACCAATATACTGGTAACATACTATATACACCCCCAAGATACTGGTAACATACTATATACACCCCCAAGATACTGGTAAAATACTATATACACCACCAAGATACTGATCAAATACTATATACACCACCAAGATACTGGTAAAATACTATATACACCACCAAGATACTGGTAAAATACTATATACACCACCAAGATACTGGTAAAATACTATATACACCACCAAGATTCTGGTAAAATACTATATACACCACCAAGATACTGGTAAAATACTAAGACACTAGTACTACTTAATACACCCTGCTCCTATACCACGCTACTGGTAAAATACTATATACACCACCAAGATACTTGTAAAATACTAAGACACTAGTACTACTTAATACACCCTGCTCATATACCACGTTACTGGTAACATCAGTGTTTTCCACTAGTACTACTTAATACACCCTGCTCCTATACCACGTTACTGGTAACATCAGTGTTCTCCACTAGTACTACTTAATACACCCTGCTCCTATACCACGTTACTGGTAACATCAGTGTTCTCCACTAGTACTACTTAATACACCCTGCTCCTATACCACGTTACTGGTAACATCAGTGTTCTCCACTAGTACTACTTAATACACCCTGCTCCTATACCACGTTACTGGTAACATCAGTGTTCTCCACTAGTGCTACTTAATACACCCTGCTCCTATACCACGTTACTGGTAACATCAGTGTTCTCCACTAGTGCTACTTAATACACCCTGCTCCTATACCACGTTACTGGTAACATCAGTGTTCTCCACTAGTACTACTTAATACACCCTGCTCCTATACCACGTTACTGGTAACATCAGTGTTCTCCACTAGTACTACTTAATACACCCTGCTCCTATACCACGTTACTGGTAACATCAGTGTTCTCCACTAGTACTACTTAATACACCCTGCTCCTATACCACGTTACTGGTAACATCAGTGTTTTCCACTAGTGCTACTTAATACACCCTGCTCCTATACCACGTTACTGGTAACATCAGTGTTTTCCACTAGTGCTACTTAATACACCCTGCTCCTATACCACGTTACTGGTAACATCAGTGTTCTCCACTAGTGCTACTTAATACACCTTGCTCCTATACCAAGTTACTGGTAACATCAGTATTCTCCACTAGTGCTACTTAATACACCCTGCTCCTATACCACGTTACTGGTAACATCAGTGTTCTCCACTAGTGCTACTTAATACACCCTGCTCCTATACCACGTTACTGGTAACATCAGTGTTCTCCACTAGTGCTACTTAATACACCCTGCTCCTATACCACGTTACTGGTAACATCAGTGTTCTCCACTAGTGCTACTTAATACACCCTGCTCCTATACCACGTTACTGGTAACATCAGTGTTCTCCACTAGTGCTACTTAATACACCCTGCTCCTATACCACGTTACTGGTAACATCAGTGTTCTCCACTAGTGCCGGCTGTCGGTTATACAGTCGATTACAGACTCATTTTCAGCCAACTACTTTTTTACATTTAAAGATGGAGTATGCAGAAATCGCTCCACCATTTCATGGTTGCTACAATTAGAATAGTTTGCCTAATTTCAGTTTACAGTACGTGTCAAGGTAAGTGTAGAGAATCATTGTACCATCTAAACTATTTGGAAATATATTTTCCATAACAAAAAATATTGTATTTTCTTCTGTTTGAAGCTGGTGAACAAAACCAAAAGACACAAAAACTAAACTTGAGAACGGGAAGCATAGAAGTAGCGCATAGAGAACATATCTACAGCATTTTAGACTTGCTTTCAATGAGAATGACAGTTCTAGAACACACATTTCTACGTGAATTCAGTGGGTCACCCTTAAAAAGTTCCATATTGCGGCTTTAAATGAACTAGACTACTTTTCAATTCCCTTACAGATAAAAGTCTGTCGAGCCCTCTCCCACTAGAATGAACGATATGTGTCTTCTAGTGATCTGTTGATAGGACAGGCGCCTGTCAGTCACAAAGCCAGCGATGACAGGGAAACACTGCTAGATTCACAGTCTGCCGTCTGTCCCGTCTAGGTATCTGGGTGGGTGCTGTAGATATATTCTCTATGCTTCCTGTTCTTAAGTTTAGTTTTTGTGTCTTTTGGTTTTGTTCACCAGCTTCAAACAGAAGAAAATACAATATTATTTGTTATGGAAAATATATTTCCAAACAGTTTAGATGGTACAATGATTCTCTGCACTTACTTTGACACGTACTGTAAACTGAAATTAGGCAAACTATTCTAATAGCTCACAACACCTCACGGCAGCTAGCTGCATTCCAGAGGCTTCAGAACCTCAAAGCTAGAACAATGTACATTTTGAGGACACGCTCAACCTCTACAAAGATAGCACGGGTATGTATTTAGGATATCCTCAGTCTCAGAACTCCCCTCTGCAGGCCCTCTGAGGCCTCATCCTGTCCTGACTGCCTCAAAGAGCTCAGAGAGGAGGATCTCAGTTTACATAATGGCTCTGGTCTCTCTAGACTGCCAAAGAAGGCTTTGATAACCACACAGAGAAAATACTGTAATATTTCAGATTCCTTTTAAACTGGCGTCAATCAGCAGGGACCTAAGTTCGAACTATTGTTGCACACCAAATGACTCCTTCCCCTACAAGCCTCTGGTTCCCACAGTCTGCCCAGCAACTAACAGAACTACATCCCCCAGAGGTCTCTATGTTTCTGTTCTGTTGGAAATCCATCCCCCAGTATGCTATGCTTCTCTCAGTACCAGGAGGACTCTTATTCTGTTCCTTCATCCAACTCCATCCCCCAGAAACCCTTGCTTCCCACAGCTGCCCAGAAACCAAGATGACTCCATACCACAGAGGCCTCTGTTGTTCTGTTCTGTTAGAACTCCATCCCCCAGAAGCCTCTACTTTCCCCAGCCTGCATAGCACCAGTAGGACTGTCTTTGTAACAGGATATTATGTAATCACTGGTGTGGATTGAGTCATCACATGATAGAGACTCGAAATGGATCATCTCTCTCCCTCTCTCTCTGTTCTAAACCACCTTCGAGAATAATGTCTGAAAAAGTTTTGGGCGGTTTGGGTGATTGATATGTAGAGTAAGTTTATAATTAATTTCCTCGTCCCAAATCCCTCCCACTAACTGAGGAAATATAGTATAGTATCCTGAGATACGTCTTCCTTTTCTCAACGCAGGAAGTTCTCCTACTTTTACATTTCCTGTAACATTCATACCAGACAGGACCGTGTCAGCGGTGTGACTGCAGAACATTCACACCAGACAGGACCGTGTCAGCGGTAGATATTCACACCAGACAGGACCGTGTCAGCGGTAGACATTCACACCAGACAGGACCGTGTCAGCGGTAGACATTCACACCAGACAGGACCGTGTCAGCGGTAGAGCATTGGGGAATCAGACTGAGAGAGGGCAGACTAACAGATCCCCTGAAGAGGGATGCGTCATTAGTCCTTTTCTTGTTAGTAGTGTGAAGAGAAGTTGGTGCTTTACTGCCTGGCCATTACCACGTAGTCCAGATCCCAGGCTAATTGTGTTGTTCCTTGGGCCATTACCACGTAGTCTCGATCCCAGGCTAATTGTGGTGTTGTCTTGCTATTACCACGTAGTCTAGATCCCAGGCTAATTGTGTTGTTGTCTTGCCATTACCACGTAGTCTAGATCCCAGGCTAATTGTGTTGTTGTCTGGCCATTACCACGTGGTCTAGATCCCAGGCTAATTGTGTTGTTGTCTGGCCCATTACCGCGTGGTCTAGATCCCAGGCTAATTGTGTTGTTGTCTTGCCATTACCACGTAGTCTAGATCCCAGGCTAATTGTGTTGTTGTCTGGCCATTACCACGTAGTCTAGATCCCAGGCTAATTGTGTTGTTGTTTGGGCCATTACCACGTGGTCTAGATCCCAGGCTAATAATGTTGTCCTCTTGCTCAATTGTGCACCGGGGCCTCCCACTCCTCTTTCTATTCTGGTTAGAGCCAGTTTGTGCTGTTCTGTGAAGGGAGTAGTACACAGTGTTGTACGAGATCTTCAGCTTCTTGGTAATTATTTGCATGGAATAGCCTTCATTTTTCAGAACAAGAATAGACTGATGAGTTTCAGAAGAAAGTTATTTGTTTCTGGCCATTTTGAGCCTGTAATCGAACCCACAAATGCTGATGCTCCAGATACTCAACTAGTCTAAAGAAGGACAGTTTTATTGCTTCTTTAATCAGAACAACAGTTTTCAGCTGTGCTAACATAATTGCAAAAGGGTTTTCTAATGATCAATTAGCCTTTTAAAATGATAACCTTGGATTAGCTAACACAACGTGCCATTGGAACACAGGAGTGATGGTTGCTGATAATGGGCCTCTGTACACCTATGTAGATATTCCATAAAAAATCTGCCATTTCCAGCTACAATATTAATTTACAACATTAACAATGTCTACACTGTATTTCTGATCAATTTTGATGTTATTTTAATGGACAAAAAATGACCTTTTCTTTCAAAAACAAGGACATTTCTAAATGACCCCAAACTTTTGACCGGTAGTGTATATGGACGAGCAATGTCAGACCGGAATGGATTAAGATACTGTAGAATAGTATGGAATACAGTATATACATATGAGATGAGTAATACATAGACTAAGATACAGTAGAATAGGATAGAATACAGTATATACATATGAGATGAGTAATACATAGACTAAAATACAATAGAATAGAATACAGTATATACATATGAGATGAGTAATACATAGACTAAGATACAGTAGAATAGAATACAGTATATACATATGAGATGAGTAATGCATAGACTAAGATACAGTAGAATAGTATAGAATACAGTATATACACATGAGATGAGTAATACATAGACTAAGATACAGTAGAATAGAATACAGTATATATATATGAGATGAGTAATACATAGACTAAGATACAGTAGAATAGGATAGAATACAGTATATACACATGAGATGAGTAATACACAGACTAAGATACAGTAGAATAGGATAGAATACAGTATATACATATGAGATGAGTAATACATAGACTAAGATACAGTAGAATAGTATAGAATACAGTATATACATATGAGATGAGTAATACATAGACTAAGATACAGTAGAATAGGATAGAATACAGTATATACACATGAGATGAGTAATACACAGACTAAGATACAGTAGAATAGGATAGAATACAGTATATACATATGAGATGAGTAATACATAGACTAAGATACAGTAGAATAGTATAGAATACAGTATATACATATGAGATGAGTAATACATAGACTAAGATACAGTAGAATAGGATAGAATACAGTATATACATATGAGATGAGTAATACATAGACTAAGATACAGTAGAATAGGATAGAATACAGTATATACATATGAGATGAGTAATACATAGACTAAGATACAGTAGAATAGTATAGAATACAGTATATACATATGAGATGAGTAATACATAGACTAAGATACAGTAGAATAGGATAGAATACAGTATATACATATGAGATGAGTAATACATAGACTAAAATACAGTAGAATAGAATACAGTATATACATATGAGATGAGTAATACATAGACTAAGATACAGTAGAATAGAATACAGTATATACATATGAGATGAGTAATGCATAGACTAAGATACAGTAGAATAGTATAGAATACAGTATATACACATGAGATGAGTAATACATAGACTAAGATACAGTAGAATAGAATACAGTATATATATATGAGATGAGTAATACATAGACTAAGATACAGTAGAATAGGATAGAATACAGTATATACATATGAGATGAGTAATACATAGACTAAGATACAGTAGAATAGGATAGAATACAGTATATACACATGAGATGAGTAATACACAGACTAAGATACAGTAGAATAGGATAGAATACAGTATATACATATGAGATGAGTAATACATAGACTAAGATACAGTAGAATAGTATAGAATACAGTATATACATATGAGATGAGTAATACATAGACTAAGATACAGTAGAATAGGATAGAATACAGTATATACATATGAGATGAGTAATACATAGACTAAGATACAGTAGAATAGGATAGAATACAGTATATACATATGAGATGAGTAATACATAGACTAAGATACAGTAGAATAGTATATAATACAGTATATACATATGAGATGAGTAATACATAGACTAAGATACAGTAGAATAGGATAGAATACAGTATATACATATGAGATGAGTAATACATAGACTAAGATACAGTAGAATAGGATAGAATACAGTATATACATATGAGATGAGTAATACATAGACTAAGATACAGTAGAATAGTATATAATACAGTAAATACATATGAGATGAGTAATGCAAGATAGGTAAAAAATTATTTAGTGAATGAGATTCTATAGAATAGTATAGAATACAGTTTATACATGAGATGAGTAATGCAAGATATGTAAACATTTTTAAAGTGACTAGTGTTCCATTCCTTAAAGTGGCCAGTGATTTATTGTTTATGCCTATAGGCAGCAGCCTCTAATGTGCTAGTGATGGCTATTTAATAGTCTGATGGCCTTGAGATAGAAGCTGTTTTTCAGTCTCTCGGTCCCAGCTTTGATGCACCTGTACTGACCTCGCCTTCTGGATGATAGCGGGGTGACCAGGCAGTGGCTCGGGTGGTTGTTGTCCTTGATGATCTATTTGGCCTTCCTGTGACATCGGGTGATGTAGGTGTCTTAGAGGGTAGTGTGCACATCTGTCATCAAGGCAAAGGGTGGCTACTTTGAAGAATCTCAAATCTCAAATATATTTTTATTTGTTTAACACTTTTTTGGTTACTACATAATTCCATATGTGTTATTTCATAGTTTTGATGTCTTCACTATTATTCTACAATGTAGAAAATAGTAAAAATAAAGAAAAACCCTTGAATGAGTAGGTGTGTCCAAACTTTCGACTGGTACTGTATAAACCATTAAGTTGACAGACAGCACCAATGGTGTGATATGGACTGTTACCCTTCACACCATTCTCCCCACGACAAGCCGGCGGAGAACGACACTAAATCTAAAAATGAGGTGAACCAAGCCTTATTGAAATGTTCCTTTCTCTCTTTATATAATAGTGCGTCCTTCGGCTGGCTGCATGCCTGTGTTTCTACCCGTCAACAGGATCCTACATGCTTGTTTGAACATTTTCACACAAAGATGTACAGGAACAGACTTGGATGTCCATATTAGGAAGCACACAGTCATTGTAGCCTACCCCCTCACAGACACTTTAGCAAACTCCAACACTCATTCTAGAACCCTCATTCTAGAACCTTCCTTCTACAACCTTCATTCTACAGCCTTCATTCTAGAACCTTAATTCTAGAACCTTCCTTCTACAACCTTCATTCTACAGCCTTCATTCTAGAACCTTAATTCTAGAACCTTCATTCTAGAACCTTCATTCTACAGCCTTCATTCTACAACCTTAATTCTAGAACCTTCATTCTAGAACCTTCATTCTACAGCCTTCATTCTACAACCTACAATACATAGACTTAAGAAATAATTCTTATTTACAATGACGGCCTAACCCCCCCGGCCAAACCCCGGACGACGCTGGGCCAATTGTGCGCCGCCCTATGGGACTCCCAATCACGGCCGGAAGTGATACAGCCCTGGATTCGAACCGGGGACTGTAGTAACGCGTCTTGTATTGAGATGCAGTGCCTTAGACCTGCTGCGTCACTCGTAGCTCCACACGGCCATAGATATAAATACCCCATACAGTATATACACAGTACACAGATTTAAAACGTGACATGGGATTGCACAATAAAGTCGGGGACTTATTTCCATCGTGGTCCTTATTGTTTTGCATAGATACAGTACACATACTGTAGATACAGATACATTACAGAGATACAGACATAAAACAACAATTATACTGTTCACGCGTTAGCAAGCTTTTGAAATGATTTTTAGACGGCTAAGGCGGCTAATATGAATAATGATTATTTTGAGACAGAGGATCATGGAGGCTGATAGCTAGTTTGAACACTATGCAGAGGACTGTGTCATCGTCGACAGCGCCTTCTCAGTGATAGACAGTTCTGCTGATGACGGCTGGAGATGACAGAACCAGGAGGCTCATCTTCACATTACAATCACAGTGTTTTGATGTATCCTCTCTGAGTCCTCCACGCACACACACACGCACACGCACACACACACACACACACACACACACACACACACACACACACACACACACACACACACACACACACACACACACACACACACACACACACACACACACACACACACACACACACAGTGAGGCTCTGGAGAAGTAGAGCTCAATCCGAAGAGGTACATTGGAGAGGACAGCATGTGCTGCCGTCTCTTGTCCTTGTCATAGCCAGCTAACACACACGTGTACAACAGCACTCTGTTGTTAAACCCAGATACCAACATAACAGTCCTCACATGCTGAGGGGCTGAAGTGACATACAAAATGAAATTGTCTACTGTTTGAGAACTGGCCCTTCACATTGAAAACTCTAACCTCTGTACTGTAAAATGAAGGTAAGCAAGCACTTCAAATCTCCACTACAAATCTCCACTTCAAATCTCCACTTCAAATCTCCACTACAAATCTCCACTACAAATCTCCACTTCAAATCTCCACTTCCAATCTCCACTTCCAATCTCCACTTCCAATCTCCACTTCCAATCTCCACTTCAAATCTCCACTTCAAATCTCCACTTCCAATCTCCACTTCCAATCTCCACTTCCAATCTCCACTTCAAATCTCCACTACAAATGTCCACTTCAAATGTCCACTACAAATCTCCACTTCAAATCTCCACTTCCAATCTCCACTTCCAATCTCCACTTCCAATCTCCACTTCCAATCTCCACTACAAATGTCCACTTCAAATGTCCACTTCAAATCTCCACTTCAAATCTCCACTTCAAATCTCCACTTCAACTCTCCACTTCAACTCTCCACTTCAAATCTCCACTTCAAATCTCCACTTCAAATCGCCACTTCAAATCGCCACTTCAAATCTCCACTACAAATGTCCACTTCAAATGTCCACTACAAATGTCCACTTCAAATGTCCACTTCCAATCTCCACTTCAAATGTCCACTTCAAATGTCCACTTCAAATCTCCACTTCAAATCTCCACTTCAAATCTCCACTTCAAATCTCCACTTCAACTCTCCACTTCAACTCTCCACTTCAAATCTCCACTTCAAATCTCCACTTCCAATCTCCACTTCCAATCTCCACTTCCAATCTCCACTACAAATGTCCACTTCAAATCTCCACTTCAAATCTCCACTTCAACTCTCCACTTCAACTCTCCACTTCAACTCTCCACTTCAACTCTCCACTTCAAATCTCCACTTCAAATCTCCACTTCAAATCTCCACTTCAAATCGCCACTTCAAATCTCCACTTCAAATCTCCACTTCAAATCTCCACTTCCAATCTCCACTTCAAATCTCCACTTCAAATCTCCACTTCCAATCTCCACTTCCAATCTCCACTACAAATGTCCACTTCCAATCTCCACTTCCAATCTCCACTTCAAATCTCCACTACAAATGTCCACTTCAAATGTCCACTACAAATGTCCACTTCAAATCTCCACTTCAAATCTCCACTTCAACTCTCCACTTCAACTCTCCACTTCAACTCTCCACTTCAAATCTCCACTTCAAATCTCCACTTCAAATCGCCACTTCAAATCGCCACTTCAAATCTCCACTACAAATGTCCACTTCAAATGTCCACTACAAATCTCCACTTCAAATCTCCACTTCCAATCTCCACTTCAAATCTCCACTTCCAATCTCCACTTCAAATCTCCACTTTCAAATCTCCACTACAAATGTCCACTTCCAATCTCCACTTCAAATCTCCACTTTCAAATCTCCACTACAAATGTCCACTTCAAATCTCCACTTCAAATCTCCACTTCAAATCTCCACTTCAACTCTCCACTTCAACTCTCCACTTCAAATCTCCACTTCAAATCTCCACTTCCAATCTCCACTTCAAATCTCCACTTCAAATCTCCACTTCAAATCTCCACTTCCAATCTCCACTTCCAATCTCCACTTCAAATCTCCACTTCAAATCTCCACTTCAAATCTCCACTTCCAATCTCCACTACAAATGTCCACTTCCAATCTCCACTTCCAATCTCCACTTCAAATCTCAAAAAGTAAAGCATAGAACCACAATAAATGGTAGGATGCTGCAGTATTGAGGTCAAGAGCCACTAGCCACCAAACCAATACACTTCTAAGATGCTGCAGTAATAACAGCGTTTCTTTACAAAACAATAAATATACATTTCCAGAAATGTTGGTAAATTAGCTTTTTATTGTTTAAGGAAATTATGAAAGAGAGAAGTTTTGTTCTTCTAATCATGGCATCGGGTTTTTTCAATGACAGACATAGTTTAAAATATGTCCCTTGATGGTTTAATTTCAGGAGAGACAAATAATCAGATGATGCGGTTAATTGTGAATGTGAAACACTCCTTAGTACTGTAACGACTGACAGGATAGCGTCTTAGTAATATATTTATATTACATACAGATTACTGGTCACAACTCATTTAAATGTCCCACACAGTTATTTTATTTCAAAGTAAGAATATCCCTTGAATGACCAAAACATAACCCATTATATTGTTTTACTCTATTAAAATACTCAGAATTAAAGAAATTGTACTTTTTTTTCTAATCTCTATCAGGAAGCCTGAAAGAACAGTCTGAGTGGGAATCCAGTCTCAACACTATAACGTCCAGTCTCAACACTACGGCATCCAGTCTCAACACTACGACATCCAGTCTCAACACTACGACATCCAGTCTCAACACTACAACATCCAGTCTCAACACTACGACATCCAGTCTCAACACTACCACATCCAGTCTCAACACTACAGCATCTAGTCTCAACACTACGACATCCAGTCTCTACACTATAACATCCAGTCTCAACACTATAACATCCAGTCTCAACACTATAACATCCAGTCTCAACACTATAACATCCAGTCTCAACACTATAACATCCAGTCTCAACACTACGACATCCAGTCTCAACACTACGACATCCAGTCTCAACACTATAACATCCAGTCTCAACACTACGACATCCAGTCTCAACAGTACGACATCCAGTCTCAACACTACAACATTCAGTCTCAACACTATAACATCCAGTCTCAACACTATAACATCCAGTCTCAACACTATAACATCCAGTCTCAACACTACGACATCCAGTCTCAACAGTACGACATCCAGTCTCAACACTACAACATTCAGTCTCAACACTATAACATCCAGTCTCACCACTACGACATCCAGTCTCAACACTACGACATCCAGTCTCAAAACTACGACATCCAGCCTCAACACTACGACATCCAGTCTCAACACTACGACATCCAGTCTCAAAACTACGACATCCAGTCTCAACACTACAACATCCAGTCTCAACACTACGACATCCAGTCTCAACACTACGGCATCCAGTCTCAACACTATGACATCCAGTCTCAACACTACGACATCCAGTCTCAACACTACGACATCCAGTCTCAACACTACAACATCCAGTCTCAACACTATAACATCCAGTCTCAACACTATAACATCCAGTCTCAACACTATAACATCCAGTCTCAACACTATAACATCCAGTCTCAACACTATGACATCCAGTCTCAACACTACGACATCCAGTCTCAACACTATGACATCCAGTCTCAACACTACAACATCCAGTCTCAACACTACGATATCCAGTCTCAACACTATAACATCCAGTCTCAACACTGTAACATCCAGTCTCAACACTATAACATCCAGTCTCAACACTACGACATCCAGTCTCAACACTATGACATCCAGTCTCAACACTTTAACATCCAGTCTCAACACTTTAACATCCAGTCTCAACACTACGACATCAGCCATATCTCTGAGGTGTTTTTGTTCTTTTAATATTAGTTTGAATACATAGACCTTTGTTCATTACATGATCAATGCTTTATCCAAGAAGCTTGAGTCTGATGTGGGCAATGAAAGGGGTTCTTCAGCAAACATCCACTACATTGTTGTTAGCGTTAGCTAGCCATTTTGGAGGAGAAAACTGCACTCCGGTAGCTAGCTAACGTTAGCACTTGCTACAAAAGTTAGCAAGGCAAATTGAAATAAATTGCACTAACTCCACACAAAAATAAACTCCAAAACCAAGAAAACAATATATAATCTAACTCCTCCATCTCCTGTAGTTTGAAGAAACTAATTTGAATTAAATAATATTTTTAAAATGCTCAACTATCACAATCTCTATCCAATATGTCACCAACTCACCAAGCTTCTCAACACGTAGAACCCCCCATACACCACTCAAGGTTCATTCTCTGATCCTAATCCTATGATTGGATGGACAACATGTCAGTTCATAATGAAAAAGCTTTGATTGGTTGGAGTACGTCCTCCGGAAGTGGTCACAATTACCATGTAGGCCTATGGAAGGGGCTGAGGTCTACGAGTCTCGTAGGTTTTGTATTGAAGTCAAAGTACCGAAAGGAGGATGGAAGCTAGCTGTCCTCCGGCTACATCATGGTGCTACCCTACGGAGTGCTGTTGAGGCTACTGTAGACCTTCGATGCAAACAGTGTTTTAATCCATTATTTGGTGACGTAAAGTTTTATCTAAAAAGCACAACTTTTTTTATGTTTTCTGAAATTGACTCCTCTGAGGAGCCTCACAATGTAGTCAATCTCAAACACACAATTTGACTTCTCACCCCATGGTTCTGTATCTCTCTCTCTCTCCATCTCCCCAGCCTGCCACTAAGGAGGGTGGTCTGCCCATGCAAGTGGGCAACAAGACAGAGTGTGGTCTGCTTGGCCTGGTGCTGGACCTGAAGAGAGACTATCAGCCCATCCGCAACCAGATCCCAGAGGAGAAACTCTACAAGGTCTACACACCATTATTGTTTAGGTTATTTGTGGTGGTGATGATGATGATGATGATGATGTTTTTTATTTATATAAAGTTGTCTCTAATTCTAATTCTGTCTCTAATTCTAATTCTGTCTCTAATTCTAATTCTGTCTCTAATTCTAATTAATTCTGTCTCTAATTCTAATTCTGTCTCTAATTCTAATTCTGTCTCTAATTCTAATTCTGTCTCTAATTCTAATTCTGTCTCTAATTCTAATTCTGTCTCTAATTCTAATTCTAATTCTGTCTCTAATTCTAATTCTGTCTAATTCTGTCTCTAATTCTAATTCTGTCTAATTCTGTCTCTAATTCTAATTCTGTCTCTAATTCTAATTATGTCTCTAATTCTAATTAAGTATGTCTCTAATTCTAATTCTGTCTCTAATTCTAATTCTGTCTCTAATTCTAATTCTATTTATGTCTCTAATTCTAATTAATTCTGTCTCTAATTCTAATTAATTCTGTCTCTAATTCTAATTAATTATGTCTCTAATTCTAATTAATTATGTCTCTAATTCTAATTCTAATTAATTATGTCTCTAATTATGTCTAATTCTAATTCTGTCTCTAATTCTAATTCTGCCTCTAATTCTAATTCTGTCTCTAATTCTAATTAATTCTGTCTCTAATTCTAATTAATTTTGTCTCTAATTCTAATTCTGTCTCTAATTCTAATTAATTCTGTCTCTAATTCTAATTCTGCCTCTAATTCTAATTCTGTCTCTAATTCTAATTCTCTCTAATTCAAATTCTGTCTCTAATTCTAATTCTGTCTTTAATTCTAATTCTAATTCTGTCTCTAATTCTAATTAATTCTGTCTAATTCTGTCTCTAATTCTAATTCTGTCTCTAATTCTAATTAATTCTGTCTCTAATTCTAATTAATTCTGTCTCTAATTCTAATTAATTCTGTCTCTAATTCTTGTTCTGAATTATAATTCTGATTGTACCAGGTGTACACCTTCAACTCGACCAGGAAGTCCATGTCCACTGTCATCAAACTATCAGACGGCAGCTTCAGGATGTACAGCAAGGGAGCCTCTGAGATCGTCCTGAAGAAGTGAGTGGTTTACAGCTGGATGTGATACTATAGATGTCTTCAGTTTCCAGCGCTGTATCCAGAAAGGAAAGCAGCCCTTAGGCTCTACCCTCTAGGCTCTACCCTCTAGGCTCTACCCTCTAGGCTCTACCCCCTAGGCTCTACCCTCTAGGCTCTACCCTCTAGGCTCTACCCTCTAGGCTCTACCCTCTAGCCTCTACCCTCTAGGCTCTACCCTCTAGGCTCTACCCTCTAGGCTCTACCCTCTAGGCTCTACCCTCTAGCCTCTACCCTCTAGCCTCTACCCTCTAGGCTCTACCCTCTAGGCTCTACCCTCTAGGCTCTACCCTCTAGCCTCTACCCTCTAGCCTCTACCCTCTAGGCTCTACCCTCTAGGCTCTACCCTCTAGCCTCTACCCTCTAGGCTCTACCCTCTAGCCTCTACCCTCTAGCCTCTACCCTCTAGGCTCTACCCCCTTAGGCTCTACCCTCTATCCTCTAGCCTCTACCCTCTAGGCTCTACCCTCTAGGCTCTACCCTCTAGGCTCTACCCTCTAGGCTCTACCCTCAAGGCTCTACCCTCTAGGCTCTACCCTCTACCTTCTAGGCTCTACCCTCTAGGCTCTACCCTCTAGGCTCTACCCTCTAGGCTCTACCCCCTAGGCTCTACCCTCTAGGCTCTACCCTCTAGGCTCTACCCTCTACCCTCTAGGCTCTACCCTATAGGCTCTACCCTCTAACCTCTACGCTCTACGCACTAGTTGAGATCTGACATGCGATACAATCCTCTCAGATCTCCTTTGCAGAGGGCCTAAGGAGCTAGGGTGTTGATTCAGGGGATTGATTGCAGCTGCAAACACTGCATTTATGATGTTTTCGTCACAGATCTACTCAAGGCTTTAGCTGTGCTTGTTTTTGGATTGTGGCACTTAAACTCGAGACTGACATTAACGAGGCCATTACCCTAAACACTAACCCTGACCTCTAACCTTTGCCCCCTCCCCCCCCCCCCAGGTGCACTAAGATCCTGAACCAGGAAGGCGAGCCGCGGGTGTTCCGTCCCCGGGATAAGGACGAGATGGTGAAGAAGGTGATCGAGCCGATGGCGTGTGACGGGCTGCGGACCATCTGTGTGGCGTACCGTGACTTCCCTGCCGACCCAGAACCACTCTGGGACAACGAGAACGACATCCTCAATGAGCTGACGGCCGTCTGTGTGGTCGGGATAGAGGACCCAGTCAGACCAGAGGTAGGCTGTGTCTGGTCAGGATAGAGGGCCCTGTCAGACCAGAGGTAGGCTGTGTCTGGTCAGGATAGAGGACCCAGTCAGACCAGAGGTAGGCTGTGTCTGGTCAGGATAGAGGACCCTGTCAGACCAGAGGTAGGCTGTGTCTGGTCGGGATAGAGGACCCTGTCAGACCAGAGGTAGGCTGTGTCTGGTCGGGATAGAGGACCCAGTCAGACCAGAGGTAGGCTGTGTCTGGTCAGGATAGAGGACCCTGTCAGACCAGAGGTAGGCTGTGTCTGGTCAGGATAGAGGACCCTGTCAGACCAGAGGTAGGCTGTGTCTGGTCAGGATAGAGGACCCTGTCAGACCAGAGGTAGGCTGTGTCTGGTCAGGATAGAGGACCCTGTCAGACCAGAGGTAGGCTGTGTCTGGTCGGGATAGAGGACCCTTTCAGACCAGAGGTAGGCTGTGTCTGGTCGGGATAGAGGACCCAGTCAGACCAGAGGTAGGCTGTGTCTGGTCAGGATAGAGGACCCTGTCAGACCAGAGGTAGGCTGTGTCTGGTCAGGATAGAGGACCCTGTCAGACCAGAGGTAGGCTGTGTCTGGTCAGGATAGAGGACCCTGTCAGACCAGAGGTAGGCTGTGTCTGGTCGGGATAGAGGACCCTGTCAGACCAGAGGTAGGCTGTGTCTGGTCGGGATAGAGGACCCTGTCAGACCAGAGGTAGGCTGTGTCTGGTCGGGATAGAGGACCCCGTCAGACCAGAGGTAGGCTGTGTCTGGTCAGGATAGAGGACCCTGTCAGACCAGAGGTAGGCTGTGTCTGGTCGGGATAGAGGACCCTGTCAGACCAGAGGTAGGCTGTGTCTGGTCGGGATAGAGGACCCTGTCAGACCAGAGGTAGGCTGTGTCTGGTCGGGATAGAGGACCCTGTCAGACCAGAGGTAGGCTGTGTCTGGTCAGGATAGAGGACCCTGTCAGACCAGAGGTAGGGTGTGTCTGGTCAGGATAGAGGACAGGATAGTAGTATAAGAGAGAGAAAGTGAGATATGTCCAGTGTCTTTAGTGCTACATGTTACCAAGTCACCTCCCAACACTCTCCATTTTTTATGATTTTTCTCCTCTTTTACATTTCTCTTCTCCAGCCTTGGCTCTTGCCAAAGGTACTGCACTTATCTAGGGAATGGGGGCTGGAACTGGGCCAGAATTCTAGAACTGGGACAGAACGCTAGAACCGTGCCAGAACGCTAGAACTGGGCCAGAACTCTAGAACTGGGCCAGAACTCTAGAACTGGGCCAGAAATCTAGAACTGGGCCAGAATGCTAGAACTGGGCCAGAACTCTAGAACTAGGCCAGAACTCTAGAACTGAGCCAGAACGCTAGAACTGGGACAGAACTCTATAGCTAGGCCAGAACACTAGAACTGTCCCAGAATGCTAGAACTGGGCCTGAACTCTAGAACTGGGCCAGAACTCTAGAACTGAGCCAGAACTCTAGAACTGGGCCAGAACTCTAGCGGGCTGTTCCCTGTCCAGATATAGAAGTATCATATCACTGTCCCCCCAAGGTGTCTGGAAACAGGAGACATGGGCTTGTATACAGAGGGTACGCGGCAACAGAAGACAAACAGCAGAGGGACTAATTACCTCGGAGATGGGGAAAGGGACGATAAAACGGGGGGAAAGTTTGCAGTTAGATCCCGGGTTGGACAGCCATACCTTCTGCCCGAGACGATACCGGGAAGCCGGGGTCCGGTGGCGGTCCGCTTGTTGTCGAAACCTGGAGGTGGTCTTGAGAAGGGCCGACCGGGCTTCCAGGTATGACGACAGCGGCGGACAAACATCTAGGCCAAAGGTATGCTGACCTCTTCCTCTTGCTCAGAGAAGAGTGGGGGCTGATAGCCCAGGGAACACTCAAAGGGCGAGAGACCCGTGGCAGAGCAAGGAAGGGTGTTGTGGGAGTATTCAACCATGTCCACTGGGAATCCATGGATCCGGAAGACGTGCTGCACCAAGCTGGGCTGTCTCTTTGGCAGAGGGTAGCTTGAGGAGAGGAATGAAGTGGGCGGCTTTAGAAAACCAATCCACTACTGTCAGGATGGCGGTGTTGCCATCAGACGAGGAAAGACCCGTGGACGAAGTCCAGGGATATTTGAGACCAGGGACGGTGAGGGACAGGCAGTAGTTGGAAGAAGACCAGCCGGAAGGGGATGATGAGGGGATGATTTCACAAAAAGCTGGTTCTCTGTTGGACGTGGAGCACATGTTCTTGGGTGGAGCGAGAAGATGAGGATGTCGTCGAGGTAGACGAACAATTAGATATCCTCTAGATATCCACTAGAGGGATATCTTCAACCACCAACTTACATCCTGAGACAAGGCTGAGTACAGCCCCCACACCACTAGAGGGATATCTTCAACCACCAACTTACCATCCTGAGACAAGGCTGAGCACAGCCCCCACACCACTAGAGGGATATATTCAACCACCAATTACCATCCTGAGACAAGGCTGAGTACAGCCCCCACTCCACTAGAGGGATATCTTCAACCACCAACTTACCATCCTGAGACCAGGCTGAGCACAGCCCCCACACCACTAGAGGGATATATTCAACCACCAATTACCATCCTGAGACAAGGCTGAGTACAGCCCCCACTCCACTAGAGGGATATCTTCAACCACCAACTTACCATCCTGAGACCAGGCTGAGCACAGCCCCCACACCACTAGAGGGATATATTCAACCACCAATTACCATCCTGAGACAAGGCTGAGCACAGCCCCCACACCACTAGAGGGATATCTTCAACCACCAATTACCATCCTGAGACCAGGCTGAGCACAGCCAACGAAGATCTCCCTCACAGCACGAACCCGAGGGGGCGCAAGTCCAGACAGGAAGTTCACCTCAATAACTCAACCCACTCAAGTTGATAATAGCAACAACAAAAAATCTGTCACGACGTGATGCACAGCCAGTGACTCTGCCCCTGTAATAGGGTCAGAGGCAGAGAATCCCAGTAATGGCAATCAATAATCAAATGGTGGTAATACATCTAATTAATAATAATTTTAGCAGCAGTGTACACACACACACACACACACACACACACACACACACACACACACACACACACACACACACACACACACACACACACACACACACACACACACACACACACACACACACACACACACACACACACACACACACACGTAAAGCTCCTCCACAACAGGTGCCACCCTATTCCTTATGGACCCTGGGCTAAAGTAGTGCATTTTGTAGACATTGAGTGGTGGGCCGATAGCTGGTTAGCTGTAGCTGGGAGGGGACTTCCTGTAGAGCAGGAACTCATTTACTGCTGCTTTTCCTGCATGACAGGATGTGTTGCTTTGTAGAGGAAAGATAGCCCACAGTGAACTAAACTTAGTGTGTGTGTGTGAGTGTGTGTGTGCGTGGGTGGGTGTGTGTGTGTGTGTGCTTGTGGGCGTGCGTGTGTGTGCATGCGTGTGTGTGTGTGCGTGCGTGCGTGTGTGTGCTTGTGGGCGTGCGTGCGTGCGTGTGAATGTGTGTGTGTGCTTGTTTGCGTCCTGTGTGAATGAATTGGTAGTTGCAGGGCAGTAATAATGAGAGGGTTGTGGGTTCAATTCCTGTTGGGGCTGTTTTGTATTAAAATGAAGGCACTCACTGTAGTGTCAGTCAGTTTGGATTTACCATGTGATAGTGTATGCTAAATGCCATATCGTCTGCGTGTGCCCTGCAGGTACCAGATGCCATTATAAGGTGCCAGCGTGCGGGCATCACGGTGCGTATGGTGACGGGTGACAACATCAACACGGCCAGGGCCATCGCCATCAAGTGTGGCATCATCCACCCTGGAGAAGACTTCCTGTGTATCGACGGCAAGGAGTTCAACAGAAGGATCCGCAACGAGAAGGGAGAGGTACGCTACAGCAGAGAGAGAGAGAGAGAGACAGAGAGAGAGACAGAGAGAGACAGAGAGCGAGAGAGAGAGAGAGAGAGAGAGAGAGAGAGAGAGACAGACAGCGAAAGAGACAGAGACAGAGAGATAGACAGAGAGACAGAGAAAAAAGAGACAGAGAGAGAGAGAGAGAGAGAGAGAGAGAAAGAGAGACAGACAGCGAAATTGACAGAGACAGAGATGGACAGTGAAAGAGACAGAGAGCGAGACAGACAGAGAGAGAGAGACAGAGAGAGAGAGAGACAGAAAGAGAGAGAGACAGAGAGAGAGACAGAGAGCGAGAGACAGCGAAAGAGACAGAGACAGAGAGCGAGAGACAGCGAAAGAGACAGAGACAGAGAGACGGACAGTGAAAGAGACAGAGAGAGACAGAGAGACAGACAGAGAATTCTTTTGGTGCTGGTGCTCTTTTGCATCTCTCAGGTGAATCCAGGTGAAAGCTATGATCCCTTTTTTTCTGGGTTTTTCACGCTCAACAGTTTGTATAATATGTTATTTACAGTTGGTGGGGGGGGGGGTGCAACTCCATGTTAGGAAGATGTCTCAGGAAACATAGATAAAATACAGGTTCTGATAGATGTACCTTTTCCTCTGTAGGTTGAGCAGGAGCGCATGGACAAGGTGTGGCCTAAACTGCGAGTCCTGGCTAGATCCTCCCCTACTGATAAACACACACTGGTCAAAGGTGAGAGAGGCCACACTTACGCTCTTCTCCACTCCACTGCACTCTATTCTGTTCTTCTGAACTGTGTTGTGTCCTCTAGGCATCATAGACAGCTGCTTGACTGACCAGAGACAGGTGGTGGCGGTGACAGGAGACGGGACTAACGATGGACCAGCCCTGAAGAAGGCTGACGTGGGCTTTGCCATGGTAGGACCTGGATGCATAATGTATCTCTACCTTACCTTACCGTACTGCACCACAACACACAACAACACACCACCACAACAGAGCACAACAATCAATCAATCAAATGTATTTATAAAGCCCTTCTTACATCAGCTGATATCTCAAAGTGCTGTACAGAAACCCAGCCTAAAACCCCAAACAGCAAGCAATGCAGGTGTAGAAGCACGGTGGCTAGGAAAAACTCCCTAGAAAGGCCAGAACCTAGGAAGAAACCTAGAGAGGAACCAGGCTATGAGTGGTGGCCAGTCCTCTTCTGTCTGTGCCGGGTGGAGATTATAACAGAACATGGCCAAGATGTTCAAATGTTCATAAATGACCAGCATGGTCAAATAATAATAATCACAGTAGTTGTCGAGGGTGCAACAGGTCAGCACCTCAGGAGTAAATGTCAGTTGGCTTTCATAGCTGATCATTCAGAGTTAGAGACAGCAGGTGCGGTAGAGAGAGTTGAAAACAGCAGGTCTGGGACAGGTAGCACGTCCGATGAACAGGTCAGGGTTCCATAGCCGCAGGCAGAACAGTTGAAACTGGAGCAGCAGCACGGCCAGGTGGACTGGGGACAGCAAGGAGTCATCAGGCCAGATAGTCCTGAGGCATGGTCCTAGGGCTCAGGTCCTCCGAGAGAAGAGAAAGAGAACGAGAAAGAGAGTAAATTAGAGAGAGCATACTTAAATTCACACAGGACACCGGATAAGACAGGAAACATACTCCAGATATAACAGACTGACCCTAGCCCCCCAACACATAAACTACTGCAGCATAAATACTTGGAGGCTGAGACAGGAGGGGTCAGGAGACACTGTGGCCCCGTCCGACGATACCCCCGGACAGGGCCAAACATGCAGGATATAACCCCACCCACTCCCCCAAAGCACAGCCCCCACACCAACACCATAGGTGATAGTAACTCTCTAGGAGCCGATCCGTCATCAGTATTGTGGAATAATTCTAATGTTAACGTAAGATTTGAATGGAGAAAGCAGATCCTATCAGTATTGACACTGAGCAAACTTTTATTCTGTGTGGTGTTTTGGAAAACGTATGTTACTCTATGGTGAGGTGGCTTATTCTAATGCTACTCCTATAATAATCAATCAAATAGAATGAACATGAAATTGATTTCAATATGATTTAAATATATCAATATATAATGTATCAATGTATCAATATATAATCTATAGACCTATGTAGCCTGTCCTGTACTTATCTTTTTAAATGCATCTCCGTTTTAATCTTTTAAATCCTTTGCTTGTTTATAACAGATACAAAGACGTTGGCATCTTGGTATTTGTAGTAAAACTTTGTTCTGAAGTTATTAGCATCACAGAGAGACAGATAAACATCTTGATGGTGTGTTTAGCAGAGATCTTTTGTATATAAAGTGATACGGGAGGTCAAAGAAACAAAAAGCATCTAACAAGGAACTGTTCTACGAGTGGTCTGATGCAGTCGGTAAATAACGAGTGTTTTCAGGGGCAACTTTAGTAACGGTGGGTTTTGGGAAACAGCTCGGACATTTAACGATGCTCCTACGAAGGTTCTAACGATGAGTTCAGCCTGAAGAGGCTTTTGGGAAACTGGGCCCAAGTTGTTATTGTAAAAGAGAATGTCTCCATCCCAAAATGACACCCCATTTCCTATATAGTGTACTACTATTGACAACGGTGCATAGGGTATGGTCAAAAGTAGTGCACTTTGTAGGGAATAGGGTGCCATCTAGGACACAGCATAATGTGTTCTCAATAACCTACATGGTTCAATGTTGGTAATACATAAATATTGTAGGAAATGTTTTATCTAGATAGAACAGAAATGCTAGCTGTGACAGATGTAGCATTACAGCTAGCTACAACTACTATGACAACTGTAGCATTACAGCTAGCTACTACTATGACAGATGTAGCATTACAGCTAGCTACAACTACTATGACAGATGTAGCATTACAGCTAGCTACAACTACTATGACAACTGTAGCATTACAGCTAGCTACTACTATGACAGATGTAGCATTACAGCTAGCTACAACTACTATGATTGATGTAGCATTACAGCTAGCTACAACTACTATGATTGATGTAGCATTACAGCTAGCTACAACTACTATGATTGATGTAGCATTACAGCTAGCTACAACTACTATGATTGATGTAGCATTACAGCTAGCTACAACTACTATGATTGATGTAGCATTACAGCTAGCTACAACTACTATGATTGATGTAGCATTACAGCTAGCTACAACTACTATGACAACTGTAGCATTACAGCTAGCTACAACTACTATGACAACTGTAGCACTACAGCTAGCTACAACTACTATGACTCACTTTAGCATTACAGCGAGCTACTACTATGACAGATGTAGCATTACATTTAGCTACAACTACTATGACTCACTTTAGCATTACAGCTAGCTACAACTACTATGACTCACTGTGGAGTGGATCCATTGTTAGTAACCTTGAAATGTCCTGGTATAACACAAGCAGCATCCTCACTACCACACACAGTAACCCCACCAGCCCTGTTGTAGATACAGTGGAACAGGCATGCCCCCTAGTGGACAGATGTGATAAAACACAATCGGAAATACTGTAACATTGCTATTCAGGTCACTGCATTACACATACAGTACATTATGATGGTGTTAGATTCACATATAAAATAAGGAATAACTCAATTATGTTTATTCAGTTATCTGAATCTCCATATCTGTAGCTATATTTACATTTTGAGGATGAGTTTACACACTTTTATTTCCCCGAATCAGAATAATGAATGTCTAAATATTCGTACCTCAGTTAGGTGATATTATGATAGTATCTTCTATGACTGCCGATTCACAGCCATCGTCGATAGCGACAGAGGATACCTGACTTATTTCAACGTGTGCAGAGGAGCAGAGGACAGAGTCAGACAGTAAACAGCAGTGCCGTTAAATGTCTACATTATATTCCTATTTATTAAAGATATATTAATAAATATATTTATAGATGTTGGAGAACAATGTAGACACGTTTACGCTCTCTCTCTTCAATAGCAGATGATTTCTTCTCTTTTGCTGTTTCAGGAACAGGAATCAGCTTCTTTTTAAATCCTTCCATGCCATTGTGAAGCAAACAGCTCAAAGCCTAATCCTACTAATAAACATTTTTGCCAAATATTTGAATATAGTGTTTGTTTTAAAGGTTTCTGCTTTTAAATGGGAACCATTATGTCAGTCGGAGTCTATGCTATTCTCAATCACAACTATATTTTGAATGACACATATTTTAGGCCACAATAAGTGACATTGAACAAACAATACCAAGATGGGAAAATCTAATGAGGTGTCAAAAGAAAACTGAGGCTACAGCGAAGGAAAGCGAAGGAAAGCTGAGGAAAGCTGAGGAAAGCTGAGGAAAGCGAAGGAAAGCTGAGGAAAGCGAAGGAAAGCTGAGGAAAGCGAAGGAAAGCTGAGGAAAGCGAAGGAAAGCAACACGTCTTGCCCTATTTCCAGATCATTCTAGCAATGTGCAACCTACTACAACACATGTAGTAGCCTAGGCCTTTTAGGAGAGGAAGATGAGGCAAAAATGCTAATCAGTTTAGAATTCATCAGTTCTGAGGAGAGTTGCTAAGCAGCCTGATGATTTTACAACCCACCACAAGAAGCACGGCCAGCGAAGCTCCTTGACTGTCACCTGCTCTCTCTGCGCACCATCAGCCCACAGACATGCTAACATTCACTACATGACCAAAAGTATGTGGACACCTGCTCTCTCTGCGCACCATCAGCCCACAGACATGCTAACATTCACTACATGACCAAAAGTATGTGGACACCTGCTCTCTCTGTGCACCTCAGCCCACAGACATGCTAACATGCTACACTACCACAGACATGCTCTGGGCTCTGTGCAGGCCAGTCAAGTTCTTTCAAACCGATCGACAAACCATTTCTGTATGGACCTCGCTTTGTGCACGGGAGCATTGTCATGCTGAAACAGGAAAGGGCCTTCCCCAAACTGTTGCCACAAAGTTGGAAGAACAGAATCATCTAGAATGTCCTTGTATGCTGTAGCGTTAAGATTTCCCTTCACTGGAACTAAGGGGCCTGAACCATGAAAAACAGCCCCAGACCACCTCCACCAAACTTTACAGTTGGCACTATGCATTGCCGGTATTAAACCATACCTCTTTTCTCTCTGCACGGTTCAGCCGGTATTAAACCATACCTCTTTTCTCTCTGCACGGTACAGCCGGTATTAAACCATACCTCTTTTCTCTCTGCACGGTACAGCCGGTATTAAACCATACCTCTTTTCTCTCTGCACGGTACAGCCGGTATTAAACCATACCTCTTTTCTCTCTGCACGGTACAGCCGGTATTAAACCATACCTCTTTTCTCTCTGCACGGTACAGCCGGTATTAAACCATACCTCTTTTCTCTCTGCACGGTTCAGCCGGTATTAAACCATACCTCTTTTCTCTCTGCACGGTACAGCCGGTATTAAACCATACCTCTTTTCTCTCTGCACGGTACAGCCGGTATTAAACCATACCTCTTTTCTCTCTGCACGGTACAGCCGGTATTAAACCATACCTCTTTTCTCTCTGCACGATACAGCTGGTATTAAACCATACCTCTTCTCTCTCCAGGGTATAGCCGGTACAGACGTGGCCAAGGAGGCGTCTGACATCATATTAACGGACGATAACTTCAGCAGCATAGTGAAGGCTGTGATGTGGGGGAGGAACGTCTACGACAGCATCTCCAAGTTCCTCCAGTTCCAGCTGACTGTCAACGTGGTGGCTGTCATAGTGGCCTTCACTGGGGCCTGCATCACACAGGTAACAAACACACAGCTGACTGTCAACGTGGTGGCTGTCATAGTGGCCTTCACTGGGGCCTGCATCACACAGGTAACAAACACACAGCTGACTGTCAACGTGGTGGCTGTCATAGTGGCCTTCACTGGGGCCTGCATCACACAGGTCATACTCACCAGTGTAATCAGAATGAACAGTGAGGGTGAGAGGGGACATCCCTGCATTGTACCCCCTTTGGAGCAATACGTTTTAACGTGCCATTCCATCGGTTGGCGATGACTGTGACACTGGAGCTAAGAGTTTTAATCGATCCTGTGAAATAGAAACCAAACCTGTATGCCTTTGTACCATTGTAGAAACACATCCATAGTATTCCACCAGGATCTGAAGCTGATGCTAGTATCTAATGTGTTCTCTTGCAGAACTGTGTCCTGAAGACAATCTCTGTGTGTTCCTGTAGGATTCTCCCCTGAAGACAGTCCAGATGTTGATCTGTAGTCTCTAATGTTAACCACCCTGTGTGTTCCTGTAGGATTCTCCCAGCCTTTAATAACCCTGTGTGTTCCTGTAGGATTCTCCCCTGAAGGCAGTCCAGATGCTGTGGGTGAACTTGATAATGGACACCTTTGCGTCCCTGGCCCTGGCGACCGAGCCCCCCACCGAGGCCCTGCTGAAGAGGAAGCCGTACGGCCGCAACAAACCACTGATCTCCAGCACCATGACCAAGAACATCCTGGGACACGGCATCTACCAGCTGGTCATCATCTTCTCCCTGCTGTTCGTCGGTATGTCATTGTCTTTTATCAGTCCTCTCCTATTGGATATTTATTGGACAGTATAGAGAGAGAGGATGGACAAAGGAGATGGTGTGCTGAAATAACAGTGGGCCCAGATTGGAACCCTGTTAATGTGTTCTGGGATCCAGAGGCCTTGTCTTAGACATCTAGACCACAACTAGTTAATGTGTTCTGGAATCCAGGGTCCAACTAAATTAAGGCAGTTTTTAAAAACATTACAATACATTCATAGACTGTGTGCCCTCAGGCCCCTACTCCACCACCACCACCGCATATATACCGTACAAAACCCACGTGTACGTGTGTGTATAGTGCGTATGCTATCTTGTGTGTGTGTCTTTGACTATGTTTGTGTTGCTTTACACTCCCCGCTGTTCCATAAGGTGTTTTTTAAATCTAATTCTACTGCTGCATCAGTTACCTGATGTGGAATAGAGTTCCATGTAGTCATGGCTCTATGTAGTACTGTGCGCCTCCCATAGTCTGTTCTGGACTTGGGGACTGTGAAGAGACCTCTGGTGGCATGTCTTGTGGGGTATGCATGGGTGTCAGAGCTGTGCGCCAGTATTTCAAACAGACAGCTTGGTGCATTCAACATATCGATACCTCTCATAAATAAAAACAGTGATGAAGTCAATCTCTCCTCCACTTTGAGCCAGGAGAGATTTACATGCATCTAAGTATAGGTAAACGCTTGTAAATGGGAAAATTGAGGATTTTACAACCTGAAAGTAGTGTATGTGCCGCGAGAAACTGCAATTCATGGTTCGGTTTTGCCCCAGCTTCAAATATACGGCAGTGATAAGGACTCCTCCAGGTGAGCAGATTTTTAACAACAATATATTTGTCTCTTCTCTCTCTCTCTCTTTCTCCCTATCTCTCTCTCCGTCACTCTTTCTCCCTATCTCTCTCCGTTTCTCTTTCTCCCTATCTCTCTCTCCGTTTCTCTTTCTCCCTATCTCTCTCTGTTTCTCTTTCTCCCTATCTCTCTATACCTCTCCATCTCTTCCCTCTCTTTCTCTCTATCTCAGGTGAGCAGATCTTTGACATAGACAGTGGTCGTCACGCTCCGCTCCACTCCCCTCCGTCAGAACACTACACCATCATTTTCAACACCTTCGTCCTCATGCAGCTTTTCAACGAGATCAACGCCAGGAAGATCCACGGAGAGAGGAACGTCTTCGACGGAATCTTCAGGAACCCCATCTTCTGTTCCATCGTCTTCGGAACCTTCGCCATCCAGGTAAGAACCTTCTCCATCCAGGTAGGAAACATTCTCCATCCAGGTAGGAAACATTCTCCATCCAGGTAGGAAATATTCTCCATCCAGGTAGGACACATTCTCCATCCAGGTAGAAAACATTCTCCATCCAGGTAGGAAACATTCTCCATCCAGGTAGGAAACATTCTCCATCCAGGTAGGAAACATTCTCCATCCAGGTAGGAAATATTCTCCATCCAGGTAGGAAATATTCTCCATCCAGGTAGGAAATATTCACCATCCAGGTAGGAAATATTCTCCATCCAGGTAGGAAATATTCACCATCCAGGTAGGAAATATTCACCATCCAGGTAGGAAATATTCTCCATCCAGGTAGGAAATATTCTCCATCCAGGTAGGAAACATTCTCCATCCAGGTAGGAAACATTCTCCATCCAGGTAGGAAACATTCGCCATCCAGGTAGGAAACATTCTCCATCCAGGTAGGAAACATTCTCCATCCAGGTAAGAACAATTGCCATCCTGGTAGAAACGTTCCCTATGTGCCCTGGACCAAAGTAGTGCACCCTATTCCCTATGGGTCCTGGACCAAAGTAGTGCACCCTATTCCCTATGGGTCCTGGACCAAAGTAGTGCACCCTATTCCCTATGTGCCCTGGACCAAAGTAGTGCACCCTATTCCCTATGGGTCCTGGACCAAAGTAGTGCACCCTATTCCCTATGGGTCCTGGACCAAAGTAGTGCACCCTATTCCCTATGGGTCCTGGACCAAAGTAGTGCACCCTATTCCCTATGGGTCCTGGACCAAAGTAGTGCACCCTATTCCCTATGGGTCCTGGACCAAAGTAGTGCACCCTATTCCCTATGGGTCCTGGACCAAAGTAGTGCACCCTATTCCCTATAGGCCCTGGTCTAAAGTAGTGCACCCTATTCCCTATAGGCCCTGGTCTAAAGAAGTGCACCCTATTCCCTATAGGCCCTGGTCTAAAGTAGTGCACCCTATTCCCTATAGGCCCTGGTCTAAAGTAGTGCACCCTATTTCCTATAGGCCCTGGTCTAAAGTAGTGCACCCTATTCCCTATAGGCCCTGGTCTAAAGAAGTGCACCCTATTCCCTATAGGCCCTGGTCTAAAGTAGTGCACCCTATTCCCTATAGGCCCTGGTCTAAAGTAGTGCACCCTATTCCCTATGGGCCCTGGTCTAAAGTAGTGCACCCTATTCCCTATGGTTCCTGGTCTAAAGTAGTGCGCACTATTCCCTATAGGCCCTGGTCTAAAGTAGTGCACCCTATTCCCTATAGGCCCTGGTCTAAAGTAGTGCGCACTATTTTTATAGGCCCTGGTCTAAAGTAGTGCACCCTATTCCTTATAGGCCCTGGTCTAAAGTAGTGCACACTATTCCCTATAGGTCCTGGTCTAAAGTAGTGCGCACTATTTTTATAGGCCCTGGTCTAAAGTAGTGCACCCTATTTCTTATAGGCCCTGGTCTAAAGTAGTGCACACTATTCCCTATAGGCCCTGGTCTAAAGTTGTGCACCCTATTCCCTATAGGCCCTGGTCTAAAGTTGTGCACCCTATTCCCTATAGGCCCTGGTCCAAAGTAGTGTACACTATTCCCTATAGGCCCTGGTCTGAAGTTGTGCACCCTATTCCCTATAGGTCCTGGTCTAAAGTAGTGCACACTATTCCCTATAGGCCCTGGTCTAAAGTAGTGCACCCTATTCCCTATAGGCCCTGGTCTAAAGTAGTGCACACTATTTCCTATAGGCCCTGGTCTAAAGAAGTGCACACTATTCCCTATAGGCCCTGGTCTAAAGAAGTGCACCCTATTCCCTATAGGCCCTGGTCTAAAGAAGTGCACCCTATTCCCTATAGGCCCTGGTCTAAAGAAGTGCACCCTATTCCCTATAGGCCCTGGTCTAAAGAAGTGCACCCTATTCCCTATAGGCCCTGGTCTAAAGTAGTGCACACTATTCCCTATAGGCCCCCCTGGGTGTGTGTGTGTCTGTGTGTGTGTGTTTGGGTGTGTTTTTGGCTGTGTGTGTGTCTCTGTGTGTGTGGGTGTGTTTGGGTGTGGGTGTGTGTGTGTTTGTGTGTGTGTGTGTTTGGGTGTGTGTGTGTGTGTGTGTGTGTGTGTGTGTGTGTGTGTGTGTGTGTGTGTGTGTGTGTGTGTGTGTGTGTGTGTGTGTGTGTGTGGGGGTGTGTGTGTGTGTGTGTTGTGTGTGTGTGTGTGTGTGTGTGTGTGTGTGTGTGTTTGTGTGTGTGTTTGTGGTGTGTGGGTGTGTGTGTGGGTGTGTGTGTGTGTGTCTGTGTCTCTGTGTGTGTGTGTGTGTGGGTGTGTGTCTGTGGGTGCAGTAGGAAACTTGAGGTGCAGGTTTTCAGCACCAAGGATCTCCGGCCCAAATTCAAGCACTGTGTTTGTGTAGATGCTAAGGTATCATTGCGATTCGTAATGTAGTGTCCTATCTGTGTGTATCCAGATTGTGATCGTACAGTTTGGAGGGAAGCCGTTCAGTTGTACTCCTCTGGATTTGGAGAAGTGGGGCTGGTGTACCTTCCTTGGACTGGGAGAGTTAGTCTGGGGACAGGTAAGAATATCTTGACATAACTATAAATATATATTGGCATACCTATGAATATATCTTGACATACCTATACATATATATTGGCATACCTGTAAATATATATTGACATACCTATAAATATATATTGATATACCTATAAATATATATTGACATACCAATACATATATATTGGCATACCTATAAATATATATTGACATACCTATAAATATATATTGACATACCAATACATATATATTGGCATACCTATAAATATATATTGACATACCTATAAATATATATTGGCATACCTATAAATATATATTGACATACCAATAAATATATATTGGCATACCTATAAATATATATTGACCTACCTATAAATATACCTTGACATACCTATAAATATATATTGATATACCTATAAATATATCTTGATATACCTATAAATATGCATTTATATGCCTTGACAAACCTTTACAAACCTTGATTCCACATTTTGTTTGTGTTTCAGCCTGAATTCAAAATGGAATACATTGATTGTTCTCTGTCACCCAGCTACACACAATACACCACAATGACATCACAATACACCACAATGACACAGTTAAAACATGTTTTTAGAAATGTTTGCATGAGTAGCAGGCCGTTTACTCTGGGCACGTTTTTCATCCGGACGTGAAAATACTGCCCCCTACCCCAAAGAAGTTAAGTCAAAACTGTAACTCAGCCACATTCGCTGTCTTCTGGATAAGCATCTTCATTGCAGATTTGGCCTTGTGTTTTAGGTTATTGTCCTGCTTCTTTTTATCCTGAAAAACTCCCCAGTCCTTAACGATTAGAAGCATACCCATAACATGATGCAGCCATCACTATGCTTGAAAATATGGAGAGTGGTATTCCGTAATGTGTTGTATTGAACAGATGGAGAGTGGTACTCAGTAATGTGTTGTATTGAACAGACGGAGAGTGGTATTCAGTAATGTGTTGTATTGAACAGATGGAGAGTGGTACTCAGTAATGTGTTGTATTGAAGAGACGGAGAGTGGTACTCAGTAATGTGTTGTATTGAACAGATGGAGAGTGGTACTCAGTAATGTGTTGTATTGAACAGATGGAGAGTGATACTCAGTAATGTGTTGTATTGAACAGATGGAGAGTGGTACTCAGTAATGTGTTGTATTGAACAGACAGAGAGTGGTACTCAGTAATGTGTTGTATTGAACAGACGGAGAGTGGTACTCAGTAATGTGTTGTATTGAACAGACAGAGAGTGGTACTCAGTAATGTGTTGTATTGAACAGACGGAGAGTGGTACTCAGTAATGTGTTGTATTGAACAGACGGAGAGTGGTACTCAGTAATGTGTTGTATTGAACAGACGGAGAGTGGTACTCAGGATTGTGTTGTATTGAACAGACGGACAGTGGTACTCAGTAATGTGTTGTATTGAACAGATGGAGAGTGGTACTCAGTAATGTGTTGTATTGAACAGATGGAGAGTGGTACTCAGTAATGTGTTGTATTAAACAGATGGAGAGTGGTACTCAGTAATGTGTTGTATTGAACAGATGGAGAGTGGTACTCAGTAATGTGTTGTATTGAACAGATGGAGAGTGGTACTCAGTAATGTGTTGTATTGAACAGATGGAGAGTGGTACTCAGTAATGTGTTGTATTGAACAGACGGAGAGTGGTACTCAGTAATGTGTTGTATTGAACAGACGGAGAGTGGTACTCAGTAATGTGTTGTATTGAACAGATGGAGAGTGGTACTCAGTAATGTGTTGTATTGAACAGACGGAGAGTGGTACTCAGTAATGTGTTGTATTGAACAGACGGAGAGTGGTACTCAGTAATGTGTTGTATTGAACAGATGGAGAGTGGTACTCAGTAATGTGTTGTATTGAACAGATGGAGAGTGGTACTCAGTAATGTGTTGTATTGAACAGATGGAGAGTGGTACTCAGTAATGTGTTGTATTGAACATATAGAGAGTTGTACTCAGTAATGTGTTGTATTGAACAGATGGAGAGTGGTACTCAGTAATGTGTTGTATTGAAAACATGGAGAGTGGTACTCAGTAATGTGTTGTATTGAACAGATGGAGAGTGGTACTCAGTAATGTGTTGTATTGGACAGATGGAGAGTGGTATTCAGTAATGTGTTGTATTGAACAGATGGAGAGTGATACTCAGTAATGTGTTGTATTGAACAGATGGAGAGTTGTACTCAGTAATGTGTTGTATTGAACAGATGGAGAGTGGTACTCAGTAATGTGTTGTATTGAACAGATGGAGAGTGGTACTCAGTAATGTGTTGTATTGAACAGATGGAGAGTGATACTCAGTAATGTGTTGTATTGAACAGATGGAGAGTGGTACTCAGTAATGTGTTGTATTAAACAGATGGAGAGTGGTACTCAGTAATGTGTTGTATTGAACAGATGGAGAGTGGTACTCAGTAATGGGTTGTATTGAACAGATGGAGAGTGGTACTCAGTAATGTGTTGTATTGAACAGATGGAGAGTGGTACTCAGTAATGTGTTGTATTGAAGAGACGGAGAGTGGTACTCAGTAATGTGTTGTATTGAACAGATGGAGAGTGGTACTCAGTAATATGTTGTATTGAACAGATGGAGAGTGCTACTCAGTAATGTGTTGTATTAAACAGATGGAGAGTGGTACTCAGTAATGTGTTGTATTGAACAGATGGAGAGTGGTACTCAGTAATGTGTTGTATTAAACAGATGGAGAGTGGTACTCAGTAATGTGTTGTATTGAACAGATGGAGAGTGGTACTCAGTAATGTGTTGTATTGAACAGATGGAGAGTGGTACTCAATAATGTGTTGTATTGAACAGACGGAGAGTGGTACTCAGTAATGTGTTGTATTGAACAGATGGAGAGTGGTACTCAGTAATGTGTTGTATTGAACAGACGGAGAGTGGTACTCAGTAATGTGTTGTATTGAACAGACGGAGAGTGGTACTCAGTAATGTGTTGTATTGAACAGATGGAGAGTGGTACTCAGTAATGTGTTGTATTGAACAGATGGAGAGTGGTACTCAGTAATGTGTTGTATTGAACATATAGAGAGTTGTACTCAGTAATGTGTTGTATTGAACAGATGGAGAGTGGTACTCAGTAATGTGTTGTATTGAACAGATGGAGAGTGGTACTCAGTAATGTGTTGTATTGAACAGATGGAGAGTGGTACTCAGTAATGTGTTGTATTGGACAGATGGAGAGTGGTACTCAGTAATGTGTTGTATTGAACAGATGGAGAGTGATACTCAGTAATGTGTTGTATTGAACAGATGGAGAGTGGTACTCAGTAATGTGTTGTATTAAACAGATGGAGAGTGGTACTCAGTAATGTGTTGTATTGAACAGATGGAGAGTGGTACTCAGTAATGTGTTGTATTGAACAGATGGAGAGTGGTACTCAGTAATGTGTTGTATTGAACAGACGGAGAGTGGTACTCAGTAATGTGTTGTATTGAACAGATGGAGAGTGGTACTCAGTAATGGGTTGTATTGAAGAGACGGAGAGTGGTACTCAGTAATGTGTTGTATTGAACAGATGGAGAGTGGTACTCAGTAATGTGTTGTATTGAACAGATGGAGAGTGATACTCAGTAATGTGTTGTATTGAACAGATGGAGAGTGGTACTCAGTAATGTGTTGTATTGAACAGACAGAGAGTGGTACTCAGTAATGTGTTGTATTGAACAGACGGAGAGTGGTACTCAGTAATGTGTTGTATTGAACAGACAGAGAGTGGTACTCAGTAATGTGTTGTATTGAACAGACGGAGAGTGGTACTCAGTAATGTGTTGTATTGAACAGACGGAGAGTGGTACTCAGTAATGTGTTGTATTGAACAGACGGAGAGTGGTACTCAGGATTGTGTTGTATTGAACAGACGGACAGTGGTACTCAGTAATGTGTTGTATTGAACAGATGGAGAGTGGTACTCAGTAATGTGTTGTATTGAACAGATGGAGAGTGGTACTCAGTAATGTGTTGTATTAAACAGATGGAGAGTGGTACTCAGTAATGTGTTGTATTGAACAGATGGAGAGTGGTACTCAGTAATGTGTTGTATTGAACAGATGGAGAGTGGTACTCAGTAATGTGTTGTATTGAACAGATGGAGAGTGGTACTCAGTAATGTGTTGTATTGAACAGACGGAGAGTGGTACTCAGTAATGTGTTGTATTGAACAGACGGAGAGTGGTACTCAGTAATGTGTTGTATTGAACAGATGGAGAGTGGTACTCAGTAATGTGTTGTATTGAACAGACGGAGAGTGGTACTCAGTAATGTGTTGTATTGAACAGACGGAGAGTGGTACTCAGTAATGTGTTGTATTGAACAGATGGAGAGTGGTACTCAGTAATGTGTTGTATTGAACAGATGGAGAGTGGTACTCAGTAATGTGTTGTATTGAACAGATGGAGAGTGGTACTCAGTAATGTGTTGTATTGAACATATAGAGAGTTGTACTCAGTAATGTGTTGTATTGAACAGATGGAGAGTGGTACTCAGTAATGTGTTGTATTGAAAACATGGAGAGTGGTACTCAGTAATGTGTTGTATTGAACAGATGGAGAGTGGTACTCAGTAATGTGTTGTATTGGACAGATGGAGAGTGGTATTCAGTAATGTGTTGTATTGAACAGATGGAGAGTGATACTCAGTAATGTGTTGTATTGAACAGATCGAGAGTTGTACTCAGTAATGTGTTGTATTGAACAGATGGAGAGTGGTACTCAGTAATGTGTTGTATTGAACAGATGGAGAGTGGTACTCAGTAATGTGTTGTATTGAACAGATGGAGAGTGATACTCAGTAATGTGTTGTATTGAACAGATGGAGAGTGGTACTCAGTAATGTGTTGTATTAAACAGATGGAGAGTGGTACTCAGTAATGTGTTGTATTGAACAGATGGAGAGTGGTACTCAGTAATGGGTTGTATTGAACAGATGGAGAGTGGTACTCAGTAATGTGTTGTATTGAACAGATGGAGAGTGGTACTCAGTAATGTGTTGTATTGAAGAGACGGAGAGTGGTACTCAGTAATGTGTTGTATTGAACAGATGGAGAGTGGTACTCAGTAATGTGTTGTATTGAACAGATGGAGAGTGCTACTCAGTAATGTGTTGTATTAAACAGATGGAGAGTGGTACTCAGTAATGTGTTGTATTGAACAGATGGAGAGTGGTACTCAGTAATGTGTTGTATTAAACAGATGGAGAGTGGTACTCAGTAATGTGTTGTATTGAACAGATGGAGAGTGGTACTCAGTAATGTGTTGTATTGAACAGATGGAGAGTGGTACTCAATAATGTGTTGTATTGAACAGACGGAGAGTGGTACTCAGTAATGTGTTGTATTGAACAGATGGAGAGTGGTACTCAGTAATGTGTTGTATTGAACAGACGGAGAGTGGTACTCAGTAATGTGTTGTATTGAACAGACGGAGAGTGGTACTCAGTAATGTGTTGTATTGAACAGATGGAGAGTGGTACTCAGTAATGTGTTGTATTGAACAGATGGAGAGTGGTACTCAGTAATGTGTTGTATTGAACATATAGAGAGTTGTACTCAGTAATGTGTTGTATTGAACAGATGGAGAGTGTTACTCAGTAATGTGTTGTATTGAACAGATGGAGAGTGGTACTCAGTAATGTGTTGTATTGAACAGATGGAGAGTGGTATTCAGTAATGTGTTGTATTGGACAGATGGAGAGTGGTACTCAGTAATGTGTTGTATTGAACAGATGGAGAGTGATACTCAGTAATGTGTTGTATTGAACAGATGGAGAGTAGTACTCAGTAATGTGTTGTATTAAACAGATGGAGAGTGGTACTCAGTAATGTGTTGTATTGAACAGATGGAGAGTGGTACTCAGTAATGTGTTGTATTGAACAGATGGAGAGTGGTACTCAGTAATGTGTTGTATTGAACAGATGGAGAGTGGTACTCAGTAATGTGTTGTATTGGACAGATGGAGAGTGGTACTCAGTAATGTGTTGTATTGAACAGATGGAGAGTGATACTCAGTAATGTGTTGTATTGAACAGATGGAGAGTGGTACTCAGTAATGTGTTGTATTGAACAGATGGAGAGTGGTACTCAGTAATGTGTTGTATTGAACAGATGGAGAGTGGTACTCAGTAATGTGTTGTATTGAACAGATGGAGAGTGGTACTCAGTAATGGGTTGTATTGAACAGATGGAGAGTGGTACTCAGTAATGTGTTGTATTGAAAACATGGAGAGTGGTACTCAGTAATGTGTTGTATTGAACAGATGGAGAGTGGTACTCAGTAATGTGTTGTATTGAACAGATGGAGAGTGGTACTCAGTAATGTGTTGTATTGGACAGATGGAGAGTGGTATTCAGTAATGTGTTGTATTGAACAGATGGAGAGTGATACTCAGTAATGTGTTGTATTGAACAGATGGAGAGTTGTACTCAGTAATGTGTTGTATTGAACAGATGGAGAGTGGTACTCAGTAATGTGTTGTATTGAACAGATGGAGAGTGGTACTCAGTAATGTGTTGTATTGAACAGATGGAGAGTGGTACTCAGTAATGTGTTGTATTGGACAGATGAAGAGTGGTACTCAGTAATGTGTTGTATTGAACAGATGGAGAGTGATACTCAGTAATGTGTTGTATTGAACAGACGGAGAGTGGTACTCAGTAATGTGTTGTATTGAACAGACGGAGAGTGGTACTCAGTAATGTGTTGTATTGAACAGATGGAGAGTGGTACTCAGTAATGTGTTGTATTGAACAGATGGAGAGTGGTACTCAGTAATGTGTTGTATTGAACAGATGGAGAGTGGTACTCAGTAATGTGTTGTATTGAACAGACGGAGAGTGGTACTCAGTAATGTGTTGTATTGAACAGACGGAGAGTGGTACTCAGTAATGTGTTGTATTGAACAGATGGAGAGTGGTACTCAGTAATGTGTTGTATTGAACAGACGGAGAGTGGTACTCAGTAATGTGTTGTATTGAACAGACGGAGAGTGGTACTCAGTAATGTGTTGTATTGAACAGATGGAGAGTGGTACTCAGTAATGTGTTGTATTGAACAGATGGAGAGTGGTACTCAGTAATGTGTTGTATTGAACAGATGGAGAGTGGTACTCAGTAATGTGTTGTATTGAACATATAGAGAGTTGTACTCAGTAATGTGTTGTATTGAACAGATGGAGAGTGGTACTCAGTAATGTGTTGTATTGAAAACATGGAGAGTGGTACTCAGTAATGTGTTGTATTGAACAGATGGAGAGTGGTACTCAGTAATGTGTTGTATTGAACAGATGGAGAGTGGTACTCAGTAATGTGTTGTATTGGACAGATGGAGAGTGGTATTCAGTAATGTGTTGTATTGAACAGATGGAGAGTGATACTCAGTAATGTGTTGTATTGAACAGATGGAGAGTTGTACTCAGTAATGTGTTGTATTGAACAGATGGAGAGTGGTACTCAGTAATGTGTTGTATTGAACAGATGGAGAGTGGTACTCAGTAATGTGTTGTATTGAACAGATGGAGAGTGATACTCAGTAATGTGTTGTATTGAACAGATGGAGAGTGGTACTCAGTAATGTGTTGTATTAAACAGATGGAGAGTGGTACTCAGTAATGTGTTGTATTGAACAGATGGAGAGTGGTACTCAGTAATGGGTTGTATTGAACAGATGGAGAGTGGTACTCAGTAATGTGTTGTATTGAACAGATGGAGAGTGGTACTCAGTAATGGGTTGTATTGAAGAGACGGAGAGTGGTACTCAGTAATGTGTTGTATTGAACAGATGGAGAGTGGTACTCAGTAATGTGTTGTATTGAACAGATGGAGAGTGCTACTCAGTAATGTGTTGTATTAAACAGATGGAGAGTGGTACTCAGTAATGTGTTGTATTGAACAGATGGAGAGTGGTACTCAGTAATGTGTTGTATTAAACAGATGGAGAGTGGTACTCAGTAATGTGTTGTATTGAACAGATGGAGAGTGGTACTCAGTAATGTGTTGTATTGAACAGATGGAGAGTGGTACTCAATAATGTGTTGTATTGAACAGACTGAGAGTGGTACTCAGTAATGTGTTGTATTGAACAGATGGAGAGTGGTACTCAGTAATGTGTTGTATTGAACAGACGGAGAGTGGTACTCAGTAATGTGTTGTATTGAACAGACGGAGAGTGGTACTCAGTAATGTGTTGTATTGAACAGATGGAGAGTGGTACTCAGTAATGTGTTGTATTGAACAGATGGAGAGTGGTACTCAGTAATGTGTTGTATTGAACATATAGAGAGTTGTACTCAGTAATGTGTTGTATTGAACAGATGGAGAGTGGTACTCAGTAATGTGTTGTATTGAACAGATGGAGAGTGGTGCTCAGTAATGTGTTGTATTGAACAGATGGAGAGTGGTACTCAGTAATGTGTTGTATTGGACAGATGGAGAGTGGTACTCAGTAATGTGTTGTATTGAACAGATGGAGAGTGATACTCAGTAATGTGTTGTATTGAACAGATGGAGAGTGGTACTCAGTAATGTGTTGTATTAAACAGATGGAGAGTGGTACTCAGTAATGTGTTGTATTGAACAGATGGAGAGTGGTACTCAGTAATGTGTTGTATTGAACAGATGGAGAGTGGTACTCAGTAATGTGTTGTATTGAACAGATGGAGAGTGGTACTCAGTAATGTGTTGTATTGGACAGATGGAGAGTGGTACTCAGTAATGTGTTGTATTGAACAGATGGAGAGTGATACTCAGTAATGTGTTGTATTGAACAGATGGAGAGTGGTACTCAGTAATGTGTTGTATTAAACAGATGGAGAGTGGTACTCAGTAATGTGTTGTATTGAACAGATGGAGAGTGGTACTCAGTAATGTGTTGTATTGAACAGATGGAGAGTGGTACTCAGTAATGTGTTGTATTGAACAGATGGAGAGTGGTACTCAGTAATGGGTTGTATTGAACAGATGGAGAGTGGTACTCAGTAATGTGTTGTATTGAAAACATGGAGAGTGGTACTCAGTAATGTGTTGTATTGAACAGATGGAGAGTGGTACTCAGTAATGTGTTGTATTGAACAGATGGAGAGTGGTACTCAGTAATGTGTTGTATTGAACAGATGGAGAGTGGTACTCAGTAATGTGTTGTATTGAACAGATGGAGAGTGGTACTCAATAATGTGTTGTATTGAACAGACTGAGAGTGGTACTCAGTAATGTGTTGTATTGAACAGATGGAGAGTGGTACTCAGTAATGTGTTGTATTGAACAGACGGAGAGTGGTACTCAGTAATGTGTTGTATTGAACAGACGGAGAGTGGTACTCAGTAATGTGTTGTATTGAACAGATGGAGAGTGGTACTCAGTAATGTGTTGTATTGAACAGATGGAGAGTGGTACTCAGTAATGTGTTGTATTGAACATATAGAGAGTTGTACTCAGTAATGTGTTGTATTGAACAGATGGAGAGTGGTACTCAGTAATGTGTTGTATTGAACAGATGGAGAGTGGTACTCAGTAATGTGTTGTATTGAACAGATGGAGAGTGGTACTCAGTAATGTGTTGTATTGGACAGATGGAGAGTGGTACTCAGTAATGTGTTGTATTGAACAGATGGAGAGTGATACTCAGTAATGTGTTGTATTGAACAGATGGAGAGTGGTACTCAGTAATGTGTTGTATTAAACAGATGGAGAGTGGTACTCAGTAATGTGTTGTATTGAACAGATGGAGAGTGGTACTCAGTAATGTGTTGTATTGAACAGATGGAGAGTGGTACTCAGTAATGTGTTGTATTGAACAGATGGAGAGTGGTACTCAGTAATGTGTTGTATTGGACAGATGGAGAGTGGTACTCAGTAATGTGTTGTATTGAACAGATGGAGAGTGATACTCAGTAATGTGTTGTATTGAACAGATGGAGAGTGGTACTCAGTAATGTGTTGTATTAAACAGATGGAGAGTGGTACTCAGTAATGTGTTGTATTGAACAGATGGAGAGTGGTACTCAGTAATGTGTTGTATTGAACAGATGGAGAGTGGTACTCAGTAATGTGTTGTATTGGACAGATGGAGAGTGGTATTCAGTAATGTGTTGTATTGAACAGATGGAGAGTGATACTCAGTAATGTGTTGTATTGAACAGATGGAGAGTTGTACTCAGTAATGTGTTGTATTGAACAGATGGAGAGTGGTACTCAGTAATGTGTTGTATTGAACAGATGGAGAGTGGTACTCAGTAATGTGTTGTATTGAACAGATGGAGAGTGATACTCAGTAATGTGTTGTATTGAACAGATGGAGAGTGGTACTCAGTAATGTGTTGTATTAAACAGATGGAGAGTGGTACTCAGTAATGTGTTGTATTGAACAGATGGAGAGTGGTACTCAGTAATGGGTTGTATTGAACAGATGGAGAGTGGTACTCAGTAATGTGTTGTATTGAACAGATGGAGAGTGGTACTCAGTAATGGGTTGTATTGAAGAGACGGAGAGTGGTACTCAGTAATGTGTTGTATTGAACAGATGGAGAGTGGTACTCAGTAATGTGTTGTATTGAACAGATGGAGAGTGCTACTCAGTAATGTGTTGTATTAAACAGATGGAGAGTGGTACTCAGTAATGTGTTGTATTGAACAGATGGAGAGTGGTACTCAGTAATGTGTTGTATTAAACAGATGGAGAGTGGTACTCAGTAATGTGTTGTATTGAACAGATGGAGAGTGGTACTCAGTAATGTGTTGTATTGAACAGATGGAGAGTGGTACTCAATAATGTGTTGTATTGAACAGACTGAGAGTGGTACTCAGTAATGTGTTGTATTGAACAGATGGAGAGTGGTACTCAGTAATGTGTTGTATTGAACAGACGGAGAGTGGTACTCAGTAATGTGTTGTATTGAACAGACGGAGAGTGGTACTCAGTAATGTGTTGTATTGAACAGATGGAGAGTGGTACTCAGTAATGTGTTGTATTGAACAGATGGAGAGTGGTACTCAGTAATGTGTTGTATTGAACATATAGAGAGTTGTACTCAGTAATGTGTTGTATTGAACAGATGGAGAGTGGTACTCAGTAATGTGTTGTATTGAACAGATGGAGAGTGGTGCTCAGTAATGTGTTGTATTGAACAGATGGAGAGTGGTACTCAGTAATGTGTTGTATTGGACAGATGGAGAGTGGTACTCAGTAATGTGTTGTATTGAACAGATGGAGAGTGATACTCAGTAATGTGTTGTATTGAACAGATGGAGAGTGGTACTCAGTAATGTGTTGTATTAAACAGATGGAGAGTGGTACTCAGTAATGTGTTGTATTGAACAGATGGAGAGTGGTACTCAGTAATGTGTTGTATTGAACAGATGGAGAGTGGTACTCAGTAATGTGTTGTATTGAACAGATGGAGAGTGGTACTCAGTAATGTGTTGTATTGGACAGATGGAGAGTGGTACTCAGTAATGTGTTGTATTGAACAGATGGAGAGTGATACTCAGTAATGTGTTGTATTGAACAGATGGAGAGTGGTACTCAGTAATGTGTTGTATTAAACAGATGGAGAGTGGTACTCAGTAATGTGTTGTATTGAACAGATGGAGAGTGGTACTCAGTAATGTGTTGTATTGAACAGATGGAGAGTGGTACTCAGTAATGTGTTGTATTGAACAGATGGAGAGTGGTACTCAGTAATGGGTTGTATTGAACAGATGGAGAGTGGTACTCAGTAATGTGTTGTATTGAAAACATGGAGAGTGGTACTCAGTAATGTGTTGTATTGAACAGATGGAGAGTGGTACTCAGTAATGTGTTGTATTGAACAGATGGAGAGTGGTACTCAGTAATGTGTTGTATTGAACAGATGGAGAGTGGTACTCAGTAATGTGTTGTATTGAACAGATGGAGAGTGGTACTCAATAATGTGTTGTATTGAACAGACTGAGAGTGGTACTCAGTAATGTGTTGTATTGAACAGATGGAGAGTGGTACTCAGTAATGTGTTGTATTGAACAGACGGAGAGTGGTACTCAGTAATGTGTTGTATTGAACAGACGGAGAGTGGTACTCAGTAATGTGTTGTATTGAACAGATGGAGAGTGGTACTCAGTAATGTGTTGTATTGAACAGATGGAGAGTGGTACTCAGTAATGTGTTGTATTGAACATATAGAGAGTTGTACTCAGTAATGTGTTGTATTGAACAGATGGAGAGTGGTACTCAGTAATGTGTTGTATTGAACAGATGGAGAGTGGTACTCAGTAATGTGTTGTATTGAACAGATGGAGAGTGGTACTCAGTAATGTGTTGTATTGGACAGATGGAGAGTGGTACTCAGTAATGTGTTGTATTGAACAGATGGAGAGTGATACTCAGTAATGTGTTGTATTGAACAGATGGAGAGTGGTACTCAGTAATGTGTTGTATTAAACAGATGGAGAGTGGTACTCAGTAATGTGTTGTATTGAACAGATGGAGAGTGGTACTCAGTAATGTGTTGTATTGAACAGATGGAGAGTGGTACTCAGTAATGTGTTGTATTGAACAGATGGAGAGTGGTACTCAGTAATGTGTTGTATTGGACAGATGGAGAGTGGTACTCAGTAATGTGTTGTATTGAACAGATGGAGAGTGATACTCAGTAATGTGTTGTATTGAACAGATGGAGAGTGGTACTCAGTAATGTGTTGTATTAAACAGATGGAGAGTGGTACTCAGTAATGTGTTGTATTGAACAGATGGAGAGTGGTACTCAGTAATGTGTTGTATTGAACAGATGGAGAGTGGTACTCAGTAATGTGTTGTATTGAACAGATGGAGAGTGGTACTCAGTAATGGGTTGTATTGAACAGATGGAGAGTGGTACTCAGTAATGTGTTGTATTGAAAACATGGAGAGTGGTACTCAGTAATGTGTTGTATTGAACAGATGGAGAGTGGTACTCAGTAATGTGTTGTATTGAACAGATGGAGAGTGGTACTCAGTAATGTGTTGTATTGGACAGATGGAGAGTGTTATTCAGTAATGTGTTGTATTGAACAGATGGAGAGTGATACTCAGTAATGTGTTGTATTGAACAGATGGAGAGTTGTACTCAGTAATGTGTTGTATTGAACAGATGGAGAGTGGTACTCAGTAATGTGTTGTATTGAACAGATGGAGAGTGGTACTCAGTAATGTGTTGTATTGAACAGATGGAGAGTGGTACTCAGTAATGTGTTGTATTGGACAGATGGAGAGTGGTACTCAGTAATGTGTTGTATTGAACAGATGGAGAGTGATACTCAGTAATGTGTTGTATTGAACAGATGGAGAGTGGTACTCAGTAATGTGTTGTATTAAACAGATGGAGAGTGGTACTCAGTAATGTGTTGTATTGAACAGATGGAGAGTGGTACTCAGTAATGTGTTGTATTGAACAGATGGAGAGTGGTACTCAGTAATGTGTTGTATTGAACAGATGGAGAGTGGTACTCAGTAATGGGTTGTATTGAACAGATGGAGAGTGGTACTCAGTAATGTGTTGTATTGAACAGATGGAGAGTGGTACTCAGTAATGGGTTGTATTGAAGAGACGGAGAGTGGTACTCAGTAATGTGTTGTATTGAACAGATGGAGAGTGGTACTCAGTAATGTGTTGTATTGAACAGATGGAGAGTGGTACTCAGTAATGTGTTGTATTAAACAGATGGAGAGTGGTACTCAGTAATGTGTTGTATTGAACAGATGGAGAGTGGTACTCAGTAATGTGTTGTATTAAACAGATGGAGAGTGGTACTCAGTAATGTGTTGTATTGAACAGATGGAGAGTGGTACTCAGTAATGTGTTGTATTGAACAGATGGAGAGTGGTACTCAATAATGTGTTGTATTGAACAGACGGAGAGTGGTACTCAGTAATGTGTTGTATTGAACAGACGGAGAGTGGTACTCAGTAATGTGTTGTATTGAACAGATGGAGAGTGGTACTCAGTAATGTGTTGTATTGAACAGACGGAGAGTGATACTCAGTAATGTGTTGTATTGAACAGACGGAGAGTGGTACTCAGTAATGTGTTGTATTGAACAGATGGAGAGTGGTACTCAGTAATGTGTTGTATTGAACAGATGGAGAGTGGTACTCAGTAATGTGTTGTATTGAACATATAGAGAGTTGTACTCAGTAATGTGTTGTATTGAACAGATGGAGAGTGGTACTCAGTAATGTGTTGTATTGAACAGATGGAGAGTGGTACTCAGTAATGTGTTGTATTGAACAGATGGAGAGTGGTACTCAGTAATGTGTTGTATTGGACAGATGGAGAGTGGTACTCAGTAATGTGTTGTATTGAACAGATGGAGAGTGATACTCAGTAATGTGTTGTATTGAACAGATGGAGAGTGGTACTCAGTAATGTGTTGTATTAAACAGATGGAGAGTGGTACTCAGTAATGTGTTGTATTGAACAGATGGAGAGTGGTACTCAGTAATGTGTTGTATTGGACAGATGGAGAGTGGTACTCAGTAATGTGTTGTATTGAACAGATGGAGAGTGGTACTCAGTAATGTGTTGTATTGGACAGATGGAGAGTGGTATTCAGTAATGTGTTGTATTGAACAGATGGAGAGTGATACTCAGTAATGTGTTGTATTGAACAGATGGAGAGTTGTACTCAGTAATGTGTTGTATTGAACAGATGGAGAGTGGTACTCAGTAATGTGTTGTATTGAACAGATGGAGAGTGGTACTCAGTAATGTGTTGTATTGAACAGATGGAGAGTGGTACTCAGTAATGTGTTGTATTGGACAGATGGAGAGTGGTACTCAGTAATGTGTTGTATTGAACAGATGGAGAGTGATACTCAGTAATGTGTTGTATTGAACAGACGGAGAGTGGTACTCAGTAATGTGTTGTATTGAACAGACGGAGAGTGGTACTCAGTAATGTGTTGTATTGAACAGATGGAGAGTGGTACTCAGTAATGTGTTGTATTGAACAGATGGAGAGTGGTACTCAGTAATGTGTTGTATTGAACAGACGGAGAGTGGTACTCAGTAATGTGTTGTATTGAACAGACGGAGAGTGGTACTCAGTAATGTGTTGTATTGAACAGACGGAGAGTGGTACTCAGTAATGTGTTGTATTGAACAGATGGAGAGTGGTACTCAGTAATGTGTTGTATTGAACAGACGGAGAGTGGTACTCAGTAATGTGTTGTATTGAACAGACGGAGAGTGGTACTCAGTAATGTGTTGTATTGAACAGATGGAGAGTGGTACTCAGTAATGTGTTGTATTGAACAGACGGAGAGTGGTACTCAGTAATGTGTTGTATTGAACAGACGGAGAGTGGTACTCAGTAATGTGTTGTATTGAACAGATGGAGAGTGGTACTCAGTAATGTGTTGTATTGAACATATAGAGAGTTGTACTCAGTAATGTGTTGTATTGAACAGATGGAGAGTGGTACTCAGTAATGTGTTGTATTGAAAACATGGAGAGTGGTACTCAGTAATGTGTTGTATTGAACAGATGGAGAGTGGTACTCAGTAATGTGTTGTATTGAACAGATGGAGAGTGGTACTCAGTAATGTGTTGTATTGGACAGATGGAGAGTGGTATTCAGTAATGTGTTGTATTGAACAGATGGAGAGTGATACTCAGTAATGTGTTGTATTGAACAGATGGAGAGTTGTACTCAGTAATGTGTTGTATTGAACAGATGGAGAGTGGTACTCAGTAATGTGTTGTATTGAACAGATGGAGAGTGGTACTCAGTAATGTGTTGTATTGAACAGATGGAGAGTGATACTCAGTAATGTGTTGTATTGAACAGATGGAGAGTGGTACTCAGTAATGTGTTGTATTAAACAGATGGAGAGTGGTACTCAGTAATGTGTTGTATTGAACAGATGGAGAGTGGTACTCAGTAATGGGTTGTATTGAACAGATGGAGAGTGGTACTCAGTAATGTGTTGTATTGAACAGATGGAGAGTGGTACTCAGTAATGGGTTGTATTGAAGAGACGGAGAGTGGTACTCAGTAATGTGTTGTATTGAACAGATGGAGAGTGGTACTCAGTAATGTGTTGTATTGAACAGATGGAGAGTGCTACTCAGTAATGTGTTGTATTAAACAGATGGAGAGTGGTACTCAGTAATGTTTTGTATTGAACAGATGGAGAGTGGTACTCAGTAATGTGTTGTATTAAACAGATGGAGAGTGGTACTCAGTAATGTGTTGTATTGAACAGATGGAGAGTGGTACTCAGTAATGTGTTGTATTGAACAGATGGAGAGTGGTACTCAATAATGTGTTGTATTGAACAGACTGAGAGTGGTACTCAGTAATGTGTTGTATTGAACAGATGGAGAGTGGTACTCAGTAATGTGTTGTATTGAACAGACGGAGAGTGGTACTCAGTAATGTGTTGTATTGAACAGACGGAGAGTGGTACTCAGTAATGTGTTGTATTGAACAGATGGAGAGTGGTACTCAGTAATGTGTTGTATTGAACATATAGAGAGTTGTACTCAGTAATGTGTTGTATTGAACAGATGGAGAGTGGTACTCAGTAATGTGTTGTATTGAACAGATGGAGAGTGGTACTCAGTAATGTGTTGTATTGAACAGATGGAGAGTGGTACTCAGTAATGTGTTGTATTGGACAGATGGAGAGTGGTACTCAGTAATGTGTTGTATTGAACAGATGGAGAGTGATACTCAGTAATGTGTTGTATTGAACAGATGGAGAGTGGTACTCAGTAATGTGTTGTATTAAACAGATGGAGAGTGGTACTCAGTAATGTGTTGTATTGAACAGATGGAGAGTGGTACTCAGTAATGTGTTGTATTGAACAGATGGAGAGTGGTACTCAGTAATGTGTTGTATTGAACAGATGGAGAGTGGTACTCAGTAATGTGTTGTATTGGACAGATGGAGAGTGGTACTCAGTAATGTGTTGTATTGAACAGATGGAGAGTGATACTCAGTAATGTGTTGTATTGAACAGATGGAGAGTGGTACTCAGTAATGTGTTGTATTAAACAGATGGAGAGTGGTACTCAGTAATGTGTTGTATTGAACAGATGGAGAGTGGTACTCAGTAATGTGTTGTATTGAACAGATGGAGAGTGGTACTCAGTAATGTGTTGTATTGAACAGATGGAGAGTGGTACTCAGTAATGGGTTGTATTGAACAGATGGAGAGTGGTACTCAGTAATGTGTTGTATTGAAAACATGGAGAGTGGTACTCAGTAATGTGTTGTATTGAACAGATGGAGAGTGGTACTCAGTAATGTGTTGTATTGAACAGATGGAGAGTGGTACTCAGTAATGTGTTGTATTGGACAGATGGAGAGTGGTATTCAGTAATGTGTTGTATTGAACAGATGGAGAGTGATACTCAGTAATGTGTTGTATTGAACAGATGGAGAGTTGTACTCAGTAATGTGTTGTATTGAACAGATGGAGAGTGGTACTCAGTAATGTGTTGTATTGAACAGATGGAGAGTGGTACTCAGTAATGTGTTGTATTGAACAGATGGAGAGTGGTACTCAGTAATGTGTTGTATTGGACAGATGGAGAGTGGTACTCAGTAATGTGTTGTATTGAACAGATGGAGAGTGATACTCAGTAATGTGTTGTATTGAACAGATGGAGAGTGGTACTCAGTAATGTGTTGTATTAAACAGATGGAGAGTGGTACTCAGTAATGTGTTGTATTGAACAGATGGAGAGTGGTACTCAGTAATGTGTTGTATTGAACAGATGGAGATGGTACTCAGTAATGTGTTGTATTGAACAGATGGAGAGTGGTACTCAGTAATGGGTTGTATTGAACAGATGGAGAGTGGTACTCAGTAATGTGTTGTATTGAACAGATGGAGAGTGGTACTCAGTAATGGGTTGTATTGAAGAGACGGAGAGTGGTACTCAGTAATGTGTTGTATTGAACAGATGGAGAGTGGTACTCAGTAATGTGTTGTATTGAACAGATGGAGAGTGGTACTCAGTAATGCGTTGTATTAAACAGATGGAGAGTGGTACTCAGTAATGTGTTGTATTGAACAGATGGAGAGTGGTACTCAGTAATGTGTTGTATTAAACAGATGGAGAGTGGTACTCAGTAATGTGTTGTATTGAACAGATGGAGAGTGGTACTCAGTAATGTGTTGTATTGAACAGATGGAGAGTGGTACTCAATAATGTGTTGTATTGAACAGACGGAGAGTGGTACTCAGTAATGTGTTGTATTGAACAGACGGAGAGTGGTACTCAGTAATGTTTTGTATTGAACAGATGGAGAGTGGTACTCAGTAATGTGTTGTATTGAACAGACGGAGAGTGATACTCAGTAATGTGTTGTATTGAACAGACGGAGAGTGGTACTCAGTAATGTGTTGTATTGAACAGATGGAGAGTGGTACTCAGTAATGTGTTGTATTGAACAGATGGAGAGTGGTACTCAGTAATGTGTTGTATTGAACATATAGAGAGTTGTACTCAGTAATGTGTTGTATTGAACAGATGGAGAGTGGTACTCAGTAATGTGTTGTATTGAACAGATGGAGAGTGGTACTCAGTAATGTGTTGTATTGAACAGATGGAGAGTGGTACTCAGTAATGTGTTGTATTAAACAGATGGAGAGTGGTACTCAGTAATGTGTTGTATTGAACAGATGGAGAGTGGTACTCAGTAATGTGTTGTATTGAACAGATGGAGAGTGGTACTCAGTAATGGGTTGTATTGAACAGATGGAGAGTGGTACTCAGTAATGTGTTGTATTGAAAAAATGGAGAGTGGTACTCAGTAATGTGTTGTATTGAACAGATGGAGAGTGGTACTCAGTAATGTGTTGTATTGAACAGATGGAGAGTGGTACTCAGTAATGTGTTGTATTGGACAGATGGAGAGTGGTATTCAGTAATGTGTTGTATTGAACAGATGGAGAGTGATACTCAGTAATGTGTTGTATTGAACAGATGGAGAGTTGTACTCAGTAATGTGTTGTATTGAACAGATGGAGAGTGGTACTCAGTAATGTGTTGTATTGAACAGATGGAGAGTGGTACTCAGTAATGTGTTGTATTGAACAGATGGAGAGTGGTACTCAGTAATGTGTTGTATTGGACAGATGGAGAGTGGTACTCAGTAATGTGTTGTATTGAACAGATGGAGAGTGATACTCAGTAATGTGTTGTATTGAACAGATGGAGAGTGGTACTCAGTAATGTGTTGTATTAAACAGATGGAGAGTGGTACTCAGTAATGTGTTGTATTGAACAGATGGAGAGTGGTACTCAGTAATGTGTTGTATTGAACAGATGGAGAGTGGTACTCAGTAATGTGTTGTATTGAACAGATGGAGAGTGGTACTCAGTAATGGGTTGTATTGAACAGATGGAGAGTGGTACTCAGTAATGTGTTGTATTGAACAGATGGAGAGTGGTACTCAGTAATGGGTTGTATTGAAGAGACGGAGAGTGGTACTCAGTAATGTGTTGTATTGAACAGATGGAGAGTGGTACTCAGTAATGTGTTGTATTGAACAGATGGAGAGTGGTACTCAGTAATGTGTTGTATTAAACAGATGGAGAGTGGTACTCAGTAATGTGTTGTATTGAACAGATGGAGAGTGGTACTCAGTAATGTGTTGTATTAAACAGATGGAGAGTGGTACTCAGTAATGTGTTGTATTGAACAGATGGAGAGTGGTACTCAGTAATGTGTTGTATTGAACAGATGGAGAGTGGTACTCAATAATGTGTTGTATTGAACAGACGGAGAGTGGTACTCAGTAATGTGTTGTATTGAACAGACGGAGAGTGGTACTCAGTAATGTGTTGTATTGAACAGATGGAGAGTGGTACTCAGTAATGTGTTGTATTGAACAGACGGAGAGTGATACTCAGTAATGTGTTGTATTGAACAGACGGAGAGTGGTACTCAGTAATGTGTTGTATTGAACAGATGGAGAGTGGTACTCAGTAATGTGTTGTATTGAACAGATGGAGAGTGGTACTCAGTAATGTGTTGTATTGAACATATAGAGAGTTGTACTCAGTAATGTGTTGTATTGAACAGATGGAGAGTGGTACTCAGTAATGTGTTGTATTGAACAGATGGAGAGTGGTACTCAGTAATGTGTTGTATTGAACAGATGGAGAGTGGTACTCAGTAATGTGTTGTATTGGACAGATGGAGAGTGGTACTCAGTAATGTGTTGTATTGAACAGATGGAGAGTGATACTCAGTAATGTGTTGTATTGAACAGATGGAGAGTGGTACTCAGTAATGTGTTGTATTAAACAGATGGAGAGTGGTACTCAGTAATGTGTTGTATTGAACAGATGGAGAGTGGTACTCAGTAATGTGTTGTATTGAACAGATGGAGAGTGGTACTCAGTAATGTGTTGTATTGAACAGATGGAGAGTGGTACTCAGTAATGTGTTGTATTGGACAGATGGAGAGTGGTACTCAGTAATGTGTTGTATTGAACAGATGGAGAGTGATACTCAGTAATGTGTTGTATTGAACAGATGGAGAGTGGTACTCAGTAATGTGTTGTATTAAACAGATGGAGAGTGGTACTCAGTAATGTGTTGTATTGAACAGATGGAGAGTGGTACTCAGTAATGTGTTGTATTGAACAGATGGAGAGTGGTACTCAGTAATGTGTTGTATTGAACAGATGGAGAGTGGTACTCAGTAATGGGTTGTATTGAACAGATGGAGAGTGGTACTCAGTAATGTGTTGTATTGAACAGATGGAGAGTGGTACTCAGTAATGGGTTGTATTGAAGAGACGGAGAGTGGTACTCAGTAATGTGTTGTATTGAACAGATGGAGAGTGGTACTCAGTAATGTGTTGTATTGAACAGATGGAGAGTGGTACTCAGTAATGTGTTGTATTAAACAGATGGAGAGTGGTACTCAGTAATGTGTTGTATTGAACAGATGGAGAGTGGTACTCAGTAATGCGTTGTATTAAACAGATGGAGAGTGGTACTCAGTAATGTGTTGTATTGAACAGATGGAGAGTGGTACTCAGTAATGTGTTGTATTGAACAGACGGAGAGTGGTACTCAGTAATGTGTTGTATTGAACAGATGGAGAGTGGTACTCAGTAATGTGTTGTATTGAATAGACGGAGAGTGGTACTCAGTAATGTGTTGTATTGAACAGATGGAGAGTGGTACTCAGTAATGTGTTGTATTGAACAGATGGAGAGTGGTACTCAATAATGTGTTGTATTGAACAGACGGAGAGTGGTACTCAGTAATGTGTTGTATTGAACAGATGGAGAGTGGTACTCAGTAATGTGTTGTATTGAACAGATGGAGAGTGGTACTCAGTAATGTGTTGTATTGAACATATAGAGAGTGGTACTCAGTAATGTGTTGTATTAAACAGATGGAGAGTGGTACTCAGTAATGTGTTGTATTGAACAGATGGAGAGTGGTACTCAGTAATGTGTTGTATTAAACAGATGGAGAGTGGTACTCAGTAATGTTTTGTATTGAACAGACGGAGAGTGGTACTCAGTAATGTGTTGTATTGAGGTTGCCTCAGACATAACAGTTCCTATTCAGGAAAAAAAAGTCAATTGCTTTGTTTATTTTTTTTAAGTATTACTTTAGTCCCTTGTTGCAAACAGGATGCATGTTTTGTAGTATTTTTAATCTGTACAAGCTTTCTTCTTTTCACTCTGTCATTTAGGTTAGTATTGTGGAGTAACTACAATGTTGTTGATCCATCCTCAGTTTTCTCCTGTCACAGCCATTAAACTCTGTAACTGTTTTGGCCTCATGGTGAAATCCCTGAGTGGTTTCCTTCCTCTCCAGCAACTGAGTTAGGAAGGATGCCTGTATCTTTGTAGTGACCTGGTGTATTGATAGACCATCCGAAGAGTAATTATTAACTTCACCATGCTCAAAGGGAAATTCTATGTCTGATTTTTTAATTTTTTACCCATCTACCAATGGCCTTCTTGGCGAGGCTTTGGAAAACTCCCTGGTCTTTGTAGTTGAATCTGTGTTTGAAATTCACTGGTCGACTGAAGGACCTGTGTGGGTTACAGAGAGTCATTCAACAATCAATGTGAGTCCACGAAACTTGTTAATCAACATTTTTACTCCTGAACTTATTTTGGCTTGGCATTAAAAAAAAGGGTGTTGAATATTTATTGACTCAAGACATTTCAGATCTTCATTTTTTTTAAATTAATTTGTAAAAAAAATAATTCTGAGAAACATAACTCCACTTTGACGTTATGGGGTATTGTGAGTAGGCCAGTTTAATACATTTAAAATGCAGGCTGTAACACAACAAAATGTGGAAAAGTCAGAGGGATGTGAATACTGTCTGCAGGCACTGTAACTTAACAACCCTTAACATAGGTATAGTAATTTGTTTATATTTAGTCTGTCGCTTCATATTATTGTTCTCCATATTTAGGCCCCATATAGTAAAATGTTTCTATAGAAAAACATACTAAATGCATTATTATGTTTTCATTAAAGAAACATGAACATTGTATGTAGTCCTGAGTTCTTTCAGCTTCCATTTCAACCCCTGCTTAGGAGAAATATATATCTCCCTCTTTCCCCCTTGTCTGTATCTCATAATCATATCTCCCTCTTTCCCCCTTGTCTGTGTTTTAGAATCATATCTCCCTCTTTCCCCCTTGTCTGTATCTCAGAATCATATCTCCCTCTTTCCCCCTTGTCTGTATCTCAGAATCATATCTCCCTCTTTCCCCCTTGTCTGTGTTTTAGAATCATATCTCCCTCTTTCCCCCTTGTCTGTATCTCAGAATCATATCTCCCTCTTTCCCCCTTGTCTGTATCTCAGAATCATATCTCTCCTCTTTCCCCCTTGTCTGTATCTCAGAATCATATCTCCCTCTTTCCCCCTTGTCTGTATCTCAGAATCATATCTCCCTCTTTCCCCCTTGTCTGTATCTCAGAATCATATCTCTCCTCTTTCCCCCTTGTCTGTATCTCAGAATCATATCTCCCTCTTTCCCCCTTGTCTGTGTTTTAGAATCATATCTCCCTCTTTCCCCCTTGTCTCCACCCCCAGGTGATCGCCACCATCCCTAACAGCAAGCTACGGTTCCTGCGAGGGGCAGGCCAGCTGACCAAGAAGAACGAGATGCCTGGGGACGAAGACATGAACGAGGACAACGAGGAGATCGACCACGCGGAGAGAGAGCTGAGACGCGGACAGGTCCTCTGGTTCAGGGGGCTCAACCGCATTCAGACTCAGGTGAGGAACCAATGACAAGCTGTGGGAGGGAAAGAGGAACCAATGACAAGCTGTGGGAGGGAAAGAGGAACCAATGACAAGCTGTGGGAGGGAAAGAGGAACCAATGACAAGCTGTGGGAGGGAAAGAGGAACCAATGACAAGCTGTGGGAGGGAAAGACCGATAGAGTACACTGTGAAAATACTACTGTCATGAAATATATACGGACCGAGTACACTGTGACTTTTCAAGATGACGGCGATGTATTTAACTTAATAAACATTTGACCAAAATATTAAAATTACAATCTATTTTACACATATCAGAGTGGGTTTTAATGAGTAGTAGTATTGGAGTACCTCAAGGATCCATATTAGGACCCCTGTGCTTAAGAAACGTTACATAAAGGTACTACCTGATACCAGATACTACTAGGTAGATGTATTTGTTGAAGTAACCCAGGGCATTACCCTGGGCTTAAGAAACTTTACATAACGGTACTACCTGATACCAGATACTACTAGGTAGATGTATTTGTTGAAGTAACCCTGGGCATTAGACACCTATCTACTCAGATCCATCTCTACCCTGTTGGGGTGTTTGTCTCCTGTATCTAAATGTGGAGTACCACAAGGATCACAGTAGGACCTTTTCTATTATTCCTGTATCTAAATGTGGAGTACCACAAGGACCACAGTAGGACCGTTCCTATTATTCCTGTATCTAAATCCATTGGTTGCAGTAATGCTTGGCTTTAGACACATTGCATGAAGCTACAGTAAGTGCTCAGTAGAAGGTGTCTGGTGGATGGTAGACTACAGTAGAAGGTGTCTGGTGGATGGTAGACTACAGTAGAAGGTGTCTGGTGGATGGTAGACTACAGTAGAAGGTGTCTGGTGGATGGTAGACTACAGTAGAAGGTGTCTGGTGGATGGTAGACTACAGTAGAAGGTGTCTGGTGGATGGTAGACTACAGTAGAAGGTCTGGTGGATGGTAGACTATAGTAGATCCAATGTTTCCCAGGTGTCAGCATCTGTTATCTTTGATTTTCAGGAGGGGACATTTAGCTCGTCACTTGCAAAGAGAGACGGCGGAGCTCCTCTTTACGGTTCCGCTCCTCATTCTAGCACATCTCTTGATTCTCTCTTATCACGTACGGACTCAGAACTTAAATGGAGCAGCTAACTAATTACACAAGACTTTAGTTCTGGGTTAACTGAGATGACCCAGCCACTGGCAGACGCTGGCACTGACTTGGCGTTGACATCTGGAAGCTTTAAACCAAACTCGGTATCACGTCAGCTCCATCTGATCGTGACAGAAACTCCCTGACTCTGGGTCAGTACCCTGATCATTGACAGAAACTCCGTGACTCTGGGCCAGTACCCTGATCATTGACAGAAACTCCCTGACTCTGGGTCAGTACCCTGATCATTGACAGAAACTCCGTGACTCTGGGTCAGTACCCTGATCATTGACAGAAACTCCCTGACTCTGGGTCAGTACCCTGATCATTGACAGAAACTCCCTGACTCTGGGTCAGTACCCTGATCATTGACAGAAACTCCCTGACTCTGGGTCAGTACCCTGATCATTGACAGAAACTCCGTGACTCTGGGTCAGTACCCTGATCATTGACAGAAACTCCCTGACTCTGGGTCAGTACCCTGATCATTGACAGAAACTCCGTGACTCTGGGTCAGTACCCTGATCATTGACAGAAACTCCGTGACTCTGGGTCAGTACCCTGATCATTGACAGAAACTCCGTGACTCTGGGTCAGTACCCTGATCATTGTGATAGATGTCTCACCTACATGTACATTACAAAAACCAAGTTCCCTCCCGGAGTAGCCTGTCTGTCTAGCTTATTACCTTGGCCTGTCTGCTGCAACGTGTCTGTCTATCGTGCTACCATAGCCCGTCTGTCACAACCTGTGTGTCTGTCATACTACCATAGCCTGTCTGCCTAACCTGTCTGTCTGTCTTTCTGAGCAGCCTGTCTTGTGTTCTCCTCCTCCAGATCGATGTGGTGAACACGTTCAAGAGCGGCAGCTCCTATCAAGGCCAGCTGCGGAGACAGTCCTCCACCACCAGTCAGAACCAGGATGTAACAAATGTTTCTAGTCCCAGTCACGTGTCCTTGTCCAATGCCCTTTCTCCTACCTCTCCTACCAGCACTGCCTCTCCTGCTGGGCGTGAGTCACTGTCCTCTGTCAGCTTCTGCTACTTCGGAGATGTCTTCCAGTCTCCTACCGTAGCAGTATCCCTTTTACATTTACGTTGTAAAACTCCTTGTTTTTCTAGAAATCCCATTGGAATAATCAGGAAATCTGTGAATCTTCCTACCAGGATTTGTGGAAAACATTGGAATTTTTTGGGAAAGTTTTGCAACCCTAGTCAGGAGTCATTTTCATGACAATATCAATGTTGCCTGGTGAAACTGTAAAGGTTACTGTTCATCTTTACATTCTACAGTCCAGAGATTCTTCTTTCTAGTAGCTAATTGACACCAGTCTGGTTGCCAGATCTGTAAGAGTTTTAGCTAGCTCTAGCTAACTAGTTGGTAATGACCTTGTCCTTGTGACCAAGCTAAGGTTGCAATTTTTTTTGTAATATTCCCCCAAATTCCCCAGATTGGCCAGAAATCATGGTTGGAGGATTTCATGCTTTTTCTTCTTCCTGATTCCGCGAATCTTCCAACCGTGTTTTTCAGAACAAATTGGTAAAGTTACAGAACTTCTGCAACTCTAGACCAGACCGAGCTAGTGGATCAGGAGGATGTGTCTCTGAAGACATCTTCTCTAGACTTATTTTCTTTCTGCATTTTCTTTTGCTTCAATTTTTTTTTTTAAATCTTCTTCTTGACATTCTGTTCATCTGTGGCTCAGGCTTCCCAGAGTGCTGTTTTTTCATTGTTACATGTCTTTGTTTTCCCAGAGTGCTGTTTTTTCATTGTTACATGTCTTTGTTTTCCCAGAGTGCTAAGAGTGGAGTGAGGCTACCGCCCACGGCGTGAATTTCAGGTTGTGAGTCCGTCCGTTGTCTGAATAAACTTTGATGTAAAACTAATTCAACAAAAACTCACCGGGCTGGGTAAACATTCAAGTATAAGCCAATGATATAATTTCTTACTGTGAGTTTCAGCCAATGGTATCAACCCTTACTGAGCCATATAAAATCACATTATGGACCTGACCTGATCCATGCTGAAGTCTATAGTGTCACATTATTTACAGGGGAAAACTGGACCTTAGGTTTCTCTCCTCCATACAGCTGAGAAGACAAGATGGAAGGTCTAACTTCTCTCTCGCCAGTCCCATAGTTCTCTGTTCTTCTTTCCGCGGCAGGTAGCCTAGTGGTTAGAGTGGTGGGTCAGTAACTGGTATGGTCAGGTAGCCTAGCGGTTAGAGTGGTGGGTCAGTAACTGGTATGGTATGGTCAGGTAGCCTAGCGGTTAGAGTGTTGGGTCAGTAACTGGTATGGTAGGGTCAGGTAGCCTAGCGGTTAGAGTGTTGGGTCAGTAACTGGTAGGGTCAGGTAGCCTAGCGGTTAGAGTGTTAGGTCAGTAACTGGTATGGTAGGGTCAGGTAGCCTAGTGGTTAGAGTAGTGGGTCAGTAACTGGTATGGTAGGGTCAGGTAGCCTAGTGGTTAGAGTGTTAGGTCAGTAACTGGTATGGT